>NW_020170434.1:129198-204170 GCF_000524195.1 Echinococcus granulosus
CCAACAGCCAATCTTACTTTTTACCCTTTTTTATCTACATATTTACCTTTTTTATTTTTATAATATTTGTTTGCTTGTTCATTCGTTCATTTACTTGCGTATTTCCCCGTTTCTTTACTTGTCCCTTCATCAAAGTCAATTAAGCGAGAGGCGTGGTGGTGGTGCTGTGGAGGTGGAGACGCCACTGTATGTGAAACAGACGAATCTTGGCAATGGAAACTTAAGTGTGATGAATGAGTTGACTCACTCTAGGGAACGAAAGCAGAGGAAGGCGTCGGTTATCACGCGGAAAGGCATGAATGTGTGGAGAAGCAGGTGCATCAGTTGGTCGACATGGCGGCCAAATGCATTCGACGGCGCAGAGGCATGATGGCAAAATGGCATCGCCGCCCGTGGGATCACCTGCCCTACTCTACCCTGCGCCTCAGTCTGCCAGAAAAGATTCAGTGTGGGGAGAAGCCCTTGTATCTGCCTGCACTACACTTACCCGCCACTCATCGACGGCGTAACTTGTGGCATGTGGGGCTTACCACAAATCGGTCAGGGACATGGCCAAAATCCATACTAATATGTTCTACAATCTTTTCCATTATGAAGCCTCTTCGTCTGTGTGTCACTTCTAGACTTTAGCCTTTCATTTCCCCATGTGAATGGATGTGAAGAAAGGAAAAGTTGCCCTTTTCTTGATGCATATATGGAGGTAAATGAATGCCCATTTCTGGCATACGCTTCGTGTCCACACCACCTGGTACATCTGGTGGATGGAGAAACGTAGTGCCTTTCTCCTTCCTGCAGATAGCCCATGGACTCTAAAATCCCTCATTTTGCGTCCACAAGTGATGGTAAATACGTAAGGTAAATCTTGGGGACCCCTATGCAATATGAGGCTCTTCATTTTTTCTTCTATCATCTTTTCTCCACTCTATATAAATATTCATTAATTGAATTATTAAATCCTGCAATTTTTATTAGTTTTAATGAGCTGGTAATCTGATTTTCACTCCTTAATCCTGCAATGAGGACTTCAAAATGTTGTTATCATTTTTTAAAGGAAGCACGAAATGATATTAATAAAACGGAGAGAGGTTTAATGTTTAAATCCCACATTTTAGCTTCCAAAGTCGACTCGGCGAAAATTGCATGATATCTTGGGGAGGTCATCCTTGTCCGGAGGAGCCTTCCACGTGCTTGCAGCAGACACGTGTGAGCGAAAGGAGCGCCATTTCAAACCACTGATCGATAGGGCGGTCCATGACCAGCGAGTTTGACGGTCTTGCCAAAGGAGATTATCGTACCCACCTGAAAACCACGCATTTCCGTTAAAAGACAAAGATTTTGCCTTCCCTCTCATGACAGATTCGGAGGGAAATGAAATTGGCAAATTATTTGTCGGGGGCATCTCGCAAAACACAAATAATGTTAGCTTACACATTTACTTCTCTCAGTTCGGTGAGCTGGAAGACGCTGTTGTTATGATGGATAACAAAACGGGGCGGTCTAGGGGTTTTGGCTATGTCAAATACCGGGATCCAGAGTGTGTGAAGATTGTTCTAGCCGCAAAACCGCATTGGCTAGATGGTAAGGAGATTGACGCCAAACAGTGCAATGTTAAGATGAAGGGTCGAAATCGTCGCAGTTTGAAGGTCTTCGTCGGTGGAATCAGTCTGGATCAAGATGCCGCCTCGATTAAGGCCTTCTTTGAGAAATTTGGCCGCGTCACAGACGTCAACTTAATGATGGATCCCAATAAACAGCGGCATCGTGGATTTGCGTTCATTGGTTTTGAGGAGGAGATTGTTGTCAATCGACTGATAAACATGCACTACTTGACAATGGGAAATAAACAGGTGGAAATTAAGGCAATGGAACCACCAAACTTTGGTAGGAAAAGTGGACCCCAGATGACCCGACACTGCAGTGATTTTAGTGAGCTGAAGGCGTCTACCACGCGAGATACTACTCACTCCCACTTCAGCAGCAAACAACACTCCAGGAACCGAAATTATCAACAAATCAACAGCCTTCAATACGGCCCAAGTTTGGATGGAAATGCGTACGGACTCACTAATGGTCAGCAGCAAAGCTACTTAAACAGTTTTGTTGGGGATACGAGTGGACAAATGCCACAGGAACGATTGGCAGGGGAGCAGTATTCGTCGGGACTGTTTTCGCTTCCTGGAAAGTTAAATACAATGCCTGTAATATTTACGAACAGTTTTGTACCAATAACTCCCACTGTGTATCCAGGATTCCAGTCGTATCCATACCCCATCCTCCAGCCACATTTCCTTCATCCGGGTCTTCTATCTGGGAATGAGGGATTCTGGTCCCATGGAATATGCACGCAACAGCAGATCCTACTTCCAGCTGCTCAAAGTGCTAGTGGACCTACAAAGACAAATTCCGCCAGTCAGACTAGTCCCAAGATCTCAAGGTCATTTTCAGGGTATTGTGATGGCTCCGATCGTGATCAGCGACGGAAAGCTTTTAATGAAATAACAGATGACACACTTTTAAAAGATGACGTTGGGGGCTCGTTGAACGCATTCGATCAGGGTCTTGGAATGTGGTGTCTCAACTCAGCCCGATGTTTGAAGGCCTGTAGTTCGGGAACCTGTCTAGATCAGCATTCCATGGGTGGACTTCTAATCCACAATCAGGAAATGTCTGCTTCTAGACAACAGATGGCTTCAGAGATCTCGGATGGTGAAAGTCAACAGGCTACCATATTGGCTAAGCCTTCAGGAGATAATTTCGACCATGATGAAACCGCCTCCGGCGTCCACGAGGGTGGGTTGACGATTATGAAGGAGGCGTCGTGTGAAAGCTCCTCTGAACCGAGTGTGAGCAACGCGAACCTGCTAGCGCTGTCCAATTCATCCGCCAATTGGCTGCTTCCACGATCCCAGCAGCTCACCTCGACGTGGAATTTTCGACCTCCTCTTTGGAATGACATGCAATTGCCACCTACAGGATTCAGTCTCCCACCAAGTTTTATATTCCAACCGGCTTCCACAACCACCTTTGATCCTGTTACTATGGAGCACGCGATGGGAGGCTTTGGATATGCATTTCCAGTCCTCTCTGAACGTCAGTCCTTTCGAGATGAAGGAACGGTCATCAATGAGCCTACCTCAAATCCCCTTCTTCCAGCAAATCCCACTCTTATCCCCTCACACTTTCAGCCTATATCAACAACTGGAAGCCTTCGACAACGGCGATGGGAGTCTCCCGAAGCCCCCAATCTTGTTGAAATGCATCAGCGTCCAGGACCCAGACATCATGACACCATGGGCAGATGGATGCCGCAAATGCACATCAACATATCATCCACGTCGGAGGTGGGTAAAAAGACGACGACGGACGAATTTGGTGGCAAGGGTGGCACGAGAGGCGGAGGTAGAGGCGCGGGTGGTGAAAGTCTGTGTGCCGCGGAGAAGACCTCAGTGGCAGCTGGTGACCACCATGCCAACAATTTCAGGAGCTTCCGCATTTAGAGACGTCAAAAGAGGCTTGTCAGACTAGCGTCGGCAGGAAACATCCGACGTTGGCTTTTTGCACACTTATCTTTCAAATTGGAGTAAATTAACCATCCAGTAGCAACTGAAGCAGTTGTATCCGCCTTATTGGATGGAGTAGCAGTAGTAGGGTTGAAGTGTGTTGTTTCGCAGACCGGTTAGTGGTGTACCCATATAATCAGTTGATATTGCCAGTTACGGTGTTCCAGGACTTAGCCTTTATGCAGTAGATACCGTAGAATACCTCTTCTACTGCAGACAAGAAATACATTGCTTTTCAACGTACACTGCTTTCTTCCATCTGTCTAGAGGAAATAGCGTCACAGTTCATCGACGAGTGGGTGGATTTTGAGACCACCTGTTAGGGTTAACTCATTTGAAAAAGAAGTTTTGAGAGAATTAGTAGGTCCGAACTGTTAAAGTGATTTACCAAAGATGTGTCTATAGCGGGATAGACGTTTCGCCCTTGGGCAACTCTACTTGTGCTTTAGAAATGGTGGAATATTAGTGCACCAATCAGCAAAGTATGAAGCCTAAAGGCTGCATTTTATTTAAGTTTGGAGGGTAAAAACCTCGGTTTCCGGCTGTAGTTACAAGCTTATTTTTCCCGTTTTAACCAATGCTAAGAAAGCTTTGTCCTAGAGGGATTCAGTAGTACTGCCAAAGCAGTCTAGAGTTGGCTGGTTGGCTTTCCCAGTGCTCAGCATAAACCAGCCTTCCTAAATCTCAGCTATACGTGAACTAATCACTAAAAAAATTAGTCCCTTATGCAATCTCGGGGTAGACTACTTAATAATCAGCCAGAATTAATGCTTCGCAGATCGGAGAGCACCGCGCTGGGGGTCATCACTGACATATAGCAGGGCGTCAAACGCATGTCTAATTGTGACTGAAAGTCTGCGCAACACATCATGCAGCACTTGAGGGCCCCCTCTTGAGGTGATATCCTCTAATTACAGATTTTGTACCCTTTTGCTGTTCTATTCACATGAATGCACCTGCTACCACTGGTCTCCTGCCTTAATTACCGACAGGTGCTCCATCTGTTGTCAAGTTGTCAGCTGCCACAATTTTAATCCACCACCTCAGCTGCTTGTCTTAGACAGCACTCGTGAACCACGGAAATACGAAAAGTCAAAACCAATGTTTACAAGTCCACAGTTTTTTCAAGGTCATTGAGTCAAAGGGCGTGACAATTTCTAACTCAAGTTTCAGAAGACCTGGATGACCTAGGTAACAATAATGAATTTATTTTAGGAATAAAATCCACTATTCTTTCTAGCTGGTTAGCTTTCCTTTGAAGCATCAAGCAGAAGCTAAACCAAGGTGCATTGCAATGTGCTTTTCATGGTAGATTTTGCAGTCTCAAAGTTGCAAAAAGCCGAAGTAGTTGGAGAACATATATTAGTAGCGTTTAGCGTGGATGAGCGGCTGCAGACGTGATCCGAAAGCCCTGTTGCAGAGCGGATCAGAAGTCCGACCTGCGGAGAGGGCGAAGCGTCCACGTAGGTTAACACGCAGCATCAAGCCCCTGCAGTTCCATTGAAGAAGCTGGAAAAGTTATGATATTTGTTGGCATTACGGCAGCGATTGGTTGATTGAGACCAGTCACTGGGGCATTTTATTATAGATAACGTGATTAAGCCTATCACTTTAAACATTTTTGTCCCTACTTTTAAATTCAACTTTGTTTTTGCCCTAGAGTTCTTTAGAGAAGCATTTTTAGTTATGAATTGTGTGTGTAGATTAAAGAACCTAGAAAATACTCCTATGTGGGTTATTTGTTCATCTCTTTCCCCTTGAAGTTCGAAAAAATGGGAGAACGTCATTGTTGTGAGTAATCCCTTAAGTCATACAACAGAGGTGGCTTTCTCCTCCCTTATAATTGCATAAGCTGGATCAGATTAGGACGAGGAAGAAGAGGGTCAATGGAAGGTCAATGTCTGGGACTAAAAGGTGCACGAGTGCACCCATTTTGGGAAGTCTTTTTATAACATTGTGCCTACCTGATGTCTTTTCTAATTGCGTGGGTATAACTATGCAGAAACTCTGATTCCTTCCACTCTGTGGCCTGGCTTTTGGTTCATGTTTGTGGTCTTCAAGTCCCACTGCACGTCAGGTAGCGGTATCGCCTTCCACTGCTACCTTGGCTTATTAATGCTCTGAGGAGGACCGGAGGCGGTACATCATAAATTTTTCACAGATATTTTCATGTCTAAATCGTAAAATTTAGGACTTTAGACACTTTAAAATTTTTTGCTATTGATGCATTTCAAAGTATCAGTGGATGGTAATGTTCCCTTCGTCAGATTTAGTAGCTAGACATAAAATTGAATTCCCGCAAAAAAAATTGCTAAGGATTTTTTAAAATTTAGACCAAGCTGTAAAAAGGAGAGAAGCAAAGTCGACCCATGTGTAGGGCGTGTTGGTTTAAAGAATTATTTTTAGGTCCCTGGCGAGCAGGTTACTGCAGGTTCTTGGTTTAACGAACGTCAGCGCTCGTCAAGGAGGCGACGAGCATTAAGTCCTCCCTCTGCTGTCAAATTACACTTTTAAATCTCCCCTTTCCGTTCCTGAACAACCATAAAATGCCCTTTTTAAGTCAGCCCTCTCCAACCCGAGATTTGCAACCCGGAGTTAAGAGTAGAACAGTGAAAATATTAATGACGGTCGTGGGCAGCCGATTTCTTTTCTAGAAAATGAGGAATTTAGACCTTTTTATTTAGATAGATAACCCTATCTACCCTCCGGCTATTGCGGATATTAATCAAAGAATAACTTCTCCCTGCCTTTGTCAGTGCCAAGTGGCATGTGATAAACAATGCCGCTTCATGAATATCGTCTCTAATCCAGTAACCATTTATCAAGGTCTGCCAATCTTGACTGGAAGCTATCAGTCAGAGCATCGGAGCAACAACAGTAGCAAGGAGTTGCAAAGGTGCCCTCGAGTCAGATTCACGTGACGATTTTTCTGGCTGGGAATTATTTTGGAGGAGTTTTAATTGGTTTAACACTTTGAACACGTGATTGCTGTGGAAATTCGTTGCAAACCAAAGTTGACGGAGCTCTCCCACACAAAAACATCGAGGTTTGATCATCGCAAGATGCCCACACCTTGTTTTGAGATCTCTGTCCAGTGTTTCCAGCATGTACTCTTCAGCTTAGGGGTGGGACGACATTCAACAGCAAGGAGAACTTGGTCTTTGCCTACTTTCAGTAGGTCCACTTGTACACTAATTTCTTTTCCCAAATTTGTTTTTATCCTACTACTGCACTGCCTTCCATCTAGAGTATTCTGAACGTCCCGCAGGGCAGCAAGAATACCACAATTTTGAAGATTTCTCAAAATCTGCTCTTATGTGTAAGTACTGCAGCCATACCTGTCAAAACAATTTTGACCCATTTAATCTTAATCGCCTTTCGTCTCTAAAACTTATTTTGGACCGTCTAAAGTGACTCCAAGCAAATTTTAGCTTTTCATCCAATTAGTAAAAAGTTAGGACTGTTGTTTAATTTGTACCGCATTTGCTTACCTTTTATCATTAAAATTAGCGTCCAAGTCCTATCCGGAGACGTTACAAGATGCACAGCATTAATTGCAACTTTATTAGAAGTCAGTCGAAATGTTGGCCAGCTGTTAATGGAAAAGCCATGGAGGGAACATCGAAGCAACAAATTGAGAAGCCCGCGTGTCCGAGCGTATGAGATAAACAAGCACCGTCCATCGTTTGTCTTTTACTTCAGTCCCAGCAGTCCTTTGAGGCATAGCGTCTAAAATATTCCCCAAAATCGTAATAAGTAGGCGATACTACTTGCCTACAGTAGGTCCAGCTAGCTATTAGCGTGACCCGAAGGCCATACCACACAGTGGAAGCACAAACTATGGATTCTACAGTCTCCGCTTAGTTATTCAGGATGTTGATTAAAGAATTTGAATACAGAATTGGCATAAAAGCGTACGAGTTTTATAAGTCACCCCGTCAATTAAGTCGATGTCAGAATAATTGCCCACTTTTGTATTTTGATGAAGGGCTTATTAAAATTTAAGTAAAAATTTTGGAATGCTTAAAAAAATCATAAAAATACAGAGTTGGAACATTAATTGATTCTGTCAAAATACATTGGATACCCTAAACCATAATTGTACGTGCTTACCAGAACAAAAGTAGAATGCTACTGAAACTGTTTCAGTAAGGCAAGGCTACACCACAGCACACTTTAGACAACTTTTACCCTCTGGACACTAAAACTGACCCCACCCACTTCGCACTGTATCTCACTTTGATTTCCAAATTGTCTGATGGCGTAGTTTTCGGGCAACACTAAGATGAGATGTTGTTTATAATTTGGAGAAAGCTGAAAGCAATGGGGAAATTAAGGCTGAGTATAAGGACGAGGAGGTATCGCACTAACTAACTTTTCCCTGAGTTAAGAAAAGCTTTAGCCTGTTTACGCATAAGTTTTACTCCATTGCGAGGTATGACGCCTCAGATTATCTACAAAGTCTAGGAAGCGGAATTTCTTTCATATCAGTCAGTTGATAACGCAGTCAAGCTCCAATCGCATTAACTGTAATTGGTTGAAAAGTAATAGAGTGGACAAAAAAGCGCATTAAATACGAGGCACGAATCTGTTTTTATTGCTTACAAGCATTTTGCGATTCTCTGCTAGCAGCAAGAGGCGAACAAAGTCCGATGTTTCGAAATTTTCACTAATTGTCTTGGACACCTGATAAAAAGCCGGTTTCTACTAACTGTGCTGTTTACTTGCTATGCAATTTTTTGCAGATTTTGTGCTTATAAATAAACAAATTTTGGTCTCTAACACCAAATAATCAAAACCCCACTACGCGTTAAACATTTGGTGGTTATTTTTACCAATTCGCGTATCACACTGACAGACAAGTGCCAATTCTTAAATTAAATCCATTTATCAAATCGACTTTCTCGAAAAAACACAAAAACTCACATGGAATCCAAAATCTCTCAACGGATACAGTCGAATTCATTGCTTCATTTAAAACATCATTTTTTAATGATTAGGACATTTAGTTAAGTGTACCCTTAATTGCCCGGGATTTTTGGCTTTCTAGAAGTTTTAATTCTACCTTTCAGCATGATATTCAGGTGCGGTGATGGCCTCCTGGCTAATTTGTGCGTTAGTAAGTAGCACAAACTTCGATAACACTTTGGCTCGTTGTGGCTTCTGAAAAACTCGGTCAAAGCAGACGAAAGGCAAAGTAGTGCTTTCATTCTCTACATCAAAATATGCTATAAATCAGATATAAGAACACACGAACGCGGTTTATACGTGGATGAATTTCTAGATGTTCTTAATCCATACTAAACAAACCTATTTTAAAACAAATCCTTGTGTATTCCAGCAACAATAATGTGCATTTGAATAGCAATTGCTCCTGAGAATGTTGTTTAATCAAAGATAATCTTCATTTTAGGCAACTTTCTGGAACTTATCCACAAATTTGTGAGTATCGACAGAAGATTCGGATGTTTCATTCCTTTTAAGCAAGTGTCCAAGGACATTCTAAAAAATTATACTTCATTTCTTAAACGATGGATGCATAACCTTTCTGAACTGTTTTGTGACTTTTCAATATATCCAAAGTTATTTTATTTTCTGATTCAACCATTTAGCAGTGCATCGATGTGAAATAGATATAAGCTGTGGCATAATTAAAATTTTTGTCTGTACCTTGGGCAGATTTTTGTATCAATGCTATCATTACAAACATTTTTACATTTTTACAAATGCTACCGATGATTTAGGAGGTCGTGGGCTACTCTCCAGCCTCTCGTCGTTTTGGCCTGAGAGTTCATTTGCCCCTTCTTGATGGCACTTTCTGCTGTTAGAAATACGTTAGAGAGGGCCTTAGACAAGGACCTTTCAGATTTAGTTAGGGGAATAAGGTCACACAAACATAATGAGGTATGCGATAAAGTGCATCGCTTTTCTATTTTCAGACCAAATACATCAATGAGTGCATCGATGAGATTAAAAATGAATTGAAGACAGGGAATATAGTATCTAAGGCCAATGCTATAAATAAACTGGCATATGTAAGAACTGTTTGGGGGCTAATTCTTAGCTTCAAATGCTCGGATATGACATTTCTTGGGCTGCCTTCAATATCATCGAAGTTATGAGCAGTTCAAAATTTTCACACAAAGTAGGTTGCTTAGAAGGCGCCTTCATTTTTTTGTTAGAGAATCGGTTATTTGGCTGCGTCTCAATGTTTTGGAGAGCAAATTGATGTGTTAATGCTCGCAACGAATCTCATACGGAAGGTAAGTTTGGGTGGTTTTTCATTTTAATTTAAATTAGGACTTAAATGGTGGAAAATTGTACGATACAAGCGTTGCACTTTCTGGTCTGTCCTGTTTTGTGACGCCTGACTTGGCAAGAGATCTCTGCGATGATATTTTGGCTTTGGTAAATTGGTGTGCCTCTAGTAACTGAGCCTCTAGACTGCGTCGCCTAAGCCCTATATAGCCAGAAAGGCTATTCTTCTATTGTACAAAGTATTTCTTAAAAACCCAGACGCACTCCGGACTGCCTTTCCACGACTCCGCAAAAAGTTGGAGGATCCAGATCCAGGTTCGATTTCTTAGCTACTTTTTCATATCTTTTTATCTTCTTCAAGGCGTTCAATCAGCCGCCGTGAACGTGATATGCGAGTTGGCCCGTAAAAATCCCCAAAATTACTTGTCACTCTCACCTGTCTTCTTCAAACTTATGACCACGTCGACCAACAATTGGGTTCTTATTAAAATCATCAAGCTGGTTGGTCTTTTTTAATTAATTTTATTCACTCCTTAACTTAGTTTGGTGCTCTTACTCCACTGGAACCGAGGCTGGGCAAGAAGCTCATCGAACCGCTGACAAATCTTATCCACAAGTGAGTTATTGTACTCTTTATTTGCGTTCTCAATACCTGTCGAGTTTATTTATTCGTTTGCTACTAAGGTCTGCCTCAGGGGTAAAATGACCGCCACCCTAATATGACATCGCAATTATGCCCTAGGGGATTGACCACTTCAACTTCGTGATTGTTCGCAGGCCATGAGTGTTCTACATCTAATTTGCTGTTTAAAACACAACAAAGTTGGCTGAATTAATTTTCATGAATTAATTTACAAACTCTTCTCATGTGTGTAACTTCCAGGCCCAGATAAGAATAGTGACGTCAACTACAAACAATACTGGTAGTGAAAGTATCAATCTCGTGAATAAGGCTGATGGGTTAATTTGAACTGGTGTGAGTGATCTCCAAGAGGGCGTTCTAATTTGGATAGATGGAAAGCGATGTAGACTAAAGTTGCCTTTGTGTGTGACCGCTTTCAACCTCATCCCTTCTTTCTCCTTCTATGCGCGTACAGCACTTCTGCCATGTCACTGCTCTACGAATGTATCAACACGGTTCTAGCGGGTGAGTCAGTCTCTCATGAGTTGTGTATGTGTGTGCGCGCATCCGCTCTCTTATTCTAAACTAGGTTCAGTTAATTTTCCTTTTTGGCTTCTCATCACTTTTGGCAATTGCTACGTTTCGGTTTACTTCTCTAGTAAGACAGGCGCAATGATTTCAATGCCCGACGGAGGTTCTCGCTTGTAATGTGTCACCATAGGGGGATTTTTGATAATTGTTGCTAAAGAAGGCCTGTTATGGAGGCTTAGCTGGTCTTTTGGGTAATTAGATTCTCTTTTTAATTGCCTACACCATAAAATTTGTCGTATGTCATTTACTTTGGTAATGTTCTGACCACGAGCTTAGTTTATGGGTAAAGTTAGTTGCAAAAACAGGTGTAGAATCGCACCTCTCCGGAGTTTGTGATGCCTCTAAATCTACGCATTATTTTGGTCCCCAAATTCCGCGAAATTTGACTTATTTACTCCTCAGTTAGAAAGACTGAATGACGTTGCATCTTTTTTTGAAGAAATGGCGCAATCTTTATGAATGCCATTAGGGAGCATTGCATGTCATGGCGAAAGTCACTTGCTGACTTGATCTCATTAGATCGAATTGGGGCTTTATTAAACTAACCGCTGCCAGCACTCCTAACACTGATGCTGCCTTTTTTACCTCTGTGCCTCCTCCCCTCTTCGAATGGGTAAATCTACGACCTTGGGGCTATATCTACGTATTTGTATTCTGTGTGTGACGTCTATATTGCTGTGTCTGTTGTCGTCTTCAAACAACTAACACCCACTTGATCCTCTCTGCATGCCTTTGGTGCAAATTTATGCTTTGATTGCTCCCTCGTTTGCACGTGCATGTTTATTTACTTCCTCACCTGAAGTACTCCTTTCAATTTCTTCAGGTGTGCCTGATCATCATGCCTCTATCCAGGTGAGCATCCCCATTTGTTATGACTGCCGATAGTGGGAGGAGGAGGTGGGCGGAACGATCGGTAAAGCATTAAATGTCCGATTTTCTTACGGACTAACAGTCGTCTGGCCTTCTTTGGTCTTTTTGAGTTAATGGGTTAGTGTAAATACGACTTGCGGGATCATTGAACTCAGCAAGTTGCATGTGAAGTTCTAGCAGACGATTCTACTTGTACAAATGTGTAAGCCTAATTATGCGCATTCATTTCGTAATGCTTATTGTAGTTTATCAATCGGAACAGGGAGATTTGTAAATGAATTGACTTTGTTTCCGTGGTAAGGAAAGGCGTTTTACTCTTTAGACCTACTTTAGGTAACCTAACATTGTTGCAGAAGTAGGGACCTGAGTTAAGTATTCCTCCCAAGCCACAAATGGCTTCAAATGCCTCCATACCTAAATTTGTGAACGAAATTTGGAACTTTTGCTGTGCTATTGCTCCGGGACACATTAGGCTGTGTGGAATTCGATTGTCACATAGTCTTGCGGATTTCGTTATAGCTCTCTCTGAAATGGATTTCTGTAACATGTAGCGCCCTGTATACTGGTACATTAGTCTTGTTTACTGTTTCCTCTACTAGCTCCTCCCCTTTTGAGTTCTTGTATCATTGGAGCTTTGATTGAACCGGATAGACGTGCTTTGAACTTGTCTACTTTGCGAAATTCACCTCCCTCCTAGCGAAGTTGTAGAACCTTCTCATCATGTTTGTTGCATTAGCATTCGGAGCAGGTGCTTTGTGTGGTAGCAAAAGGCACCGCTCACAAATAATCTAGAAATGTAGTTTTGGTAATGAATCACCTACAAATACGTGGGTCGTAAAGATGAAATCAAAAGACTTCTTTTTGACAATATTGACGAAATATGGGTCTCAAGGATTGGATAGCCCAAGATTAATCTGCCAAGAACAGCCCTCACCGCATTTTTTGTCGCGAGCGGTGAAATACTTTGTTTACTCCTCAATTAACAGGCTAAGTTGTGGATGCCAAACCAGTTGATGTCATATGGCGTGCACTAACAACAGATAGTAGACAACAGACCTCAAATTCCATCAATTTTTGGTTGCCTTTTTGGAGAGGACTGTTTGTTGGTTGACTGATCAGCGATGAGAAACGGGTTTTTGTATTTAATGTTAACCTTCAGTTACTCCTAGACAACCTACTGACCTCTCCACACTTCTGCTGTGCATACCACTTCAATCCCGAAGGACTGTGCCTCTTTCATGCACGTGCATTGCACTGCCGACGCAGTTGTTCATCATGAACCGCCCGCTCGCCGAAAGTAAACTAATCACGGCTAAGTCCCACACTTGACAACTCCAACAGGCGAGGGTAGTTAATCGGAGGGGCAGATTATTCGTACGGGAAAAGACAGGACATCAAACCTTGTGGTGTGGCAAAACTTGAACATAATGCGAAATGCCTCCAAAGTGGTGGTGGTGGGGGAGGTGATGCTTCCTGCTCTACCTCCTCTTTGCATTCCTCCGTTGCCATTTCTTCGTGTGATGGCCATCCCCTTTCCTTGATACTGCGCCGTCGCATAGTTTCATGCAAGCAAAGTCAACAATTAAAGGCTAAAAGTGAGGCAGAAAGGCCGACAAAGCATTCGGTAGAAGTGGGATTCTCAGTTTGCGGGAAAGGTGATGATGATAAGTCCTAATGATGAAAATTTTGCTGAATGCACTCTTGTAAGAATCTTTCTGCACGAAAGATAAGGCCTCTTAAATATATTTACCCCCAGCCCCCATCCCCTATAGTTCGTCCCAGTCAAATTCCTTGCTATTTCGCCACGGCCGCCCATTGGGGGCACGCCAGATTCCTGTGGGTTTCATCTTTCTTCGTTGTTCGATTTTGATTTGTTCATCCCGAATCACTTCTAATGACTAAAGTAATCGCTAGATAGTAGTTCTTTTCTCGAAAGTCTTCACAGGCAACCACTGACAGCAAATTCGTCTCTCATCAGTAATCTCGCGATTATCTGCGTGCAGGCCTCTCCTCGAATCCGTGCTGAAGTTAAAATATCACTCTTGAGGAGCAAAAGGAGTCATTGTGTTGCATTATGGTTATGAAAGCAGCCTCGTTGTTAACAAATGGAAGGGTTTTCTGGGCTTAACTGCAATGTGCCCGCTTCCATTGTAGCTGCTTTCAGCTCATCTAATTTTTTCATTACTTCCTTGTTTCGAAGATGATCAACCATAACCCAATGTGATCTGAATGGAGTATTTCGACTTCAAAACTAGCCAGTGGAACGTCCGTTCTCCTCACAAAGGACTGTTTCTTTGCGGCGGGTGTATTCTTAGCTGATTCAAATCCTACCATTGTGGGCGTATTACAATCTTGTGAATTTATTAAATATTCTTCCCTATTCTTATTTGTAGCTCTGCGTTCAAAAACTGCGGATTCTCATCGAAGACTCCGATCAGAATTGTGAGTTACTTGTAATGCCATTTTACACCCCTCCCTTCTTTCCCTTCCATGGTGACACTTAGGATTTAGATTAGCTGGCACTTCCGGTCGTCAGAAATGCGACTGATCCGAAGAGGGGATAAGGTCCAGTAATGACTTAATGATCTCTCGTGTAAATTGTGCCTTCACCTTGTGATATGGTGTAATGTAGACCATTCCATTGGTGATTTTAAGTTTTTAAGCCTTCTCATTGGTCTCTCGGTTACGAGCCAATCATCCTTAAGTCGGTTTTCCAATCAGGCAGCTGATTGGCTAACTGCAAACGGATCTTTTTTTATTTATTTAACCATAGTGCCGAGCTGGAAAGATGTGCAATCTATGGATTTGGTACTCCTTAAACAGGGTCACGTCATATTAGCTTATGAAAACGCAACCATATTTTGTGATATGCCAGTCAAAATGATTGTTTAGTTGGTGCTTTTTTAAATATTGTAACTTGTGAGTGTCTCTTCATTCACTTCAATCAGATTATCAAAAAAATCCGATTTCTTTTTCACTTGAGCTCATCGCTATAAAATAATTTGTCATTACTTGAAATCCCCCTATCATGAGATGCCGGTGTGGACTTAGCTTGTCCACTTTATAAATCGGACTTGAATCGATTCCGGAAACCACGGACTCTTCTCGCTGCATTTGTATGGAACTTAAAAGACAGAAAGAACCACCCGGAAGTTATTAAAAGAAGTTGATTCTTATGATGAACTACTCAAAGACAAACGTATGGCGTTCAGACAGCCGCCCTCATCTAAAAATTACCTGTTGTCATTGGTTAAAGTAACTTAAGGTTGGCATGTGAAGCAAATTCTCCAGCAACGTCTACCATAAGTGGTGAAATTATTTACACCTAAATTAACTCGGAAGGGAAAGCTAAGCATATGAGCTACGAGTATCATGCATTATCGTCAAATGACAACAAACTTTAGGAAATCTATCGAGTTATCCCCCATTTCTTTCATGAACGTTGTAGAAACAGTTCTAGGATTGTTTGTTAGTTAAATAGTCTGTAATGGGAAGTTAGGCGAATGTATATACCATGGATTGTCTCCAAATGGTTCATTGCCTACCCCCACAATGCTAAACCACGCACCGCTTCATCCGTGCAAGACTGCTTGCTTTGTATAGATGCAGTGCGGTGGAGGTGCCATTCTTCAGACAACAATTGGGCCTGTGGTCTTCTCAATGCAACTCTTGGCCGTGCATGAAAAGCTTGTTCTTTAGAACGACTCAGGATTAGCAAGTAAACTGGGGGAATGTTTTGCTCGTAGAAGGCAATGCAAGCCCTCTTACGGCATAATTTATCCCGGCCAGGGTCCTATGGATATGGCGATACTGCTTCTTTTTTCCCTCTGTATTCCTCCAGTGTTATTTCTTCTCACAGACGGTCCTCGACAATTGCGTGCTCACCTGTAAAACAGAGTAGATAGTTGAGAGGTAAAAGTGGAGTAAAAAACGGAGGCAATTTTGGTTCTGGAGGCAAAGGCTTCCATAAAAGCGAAATTTGCATCTCCTGGCCATTTTTTGTTTCTGGATCGACCAGACAACAAGGGAAATCAACTTTAGCAGCAATCTAAATGTAAGTGAAAGGTGGCGATGCACACGGATATGCCTCTGCAAGCACAATTGGAGAGTAACCGATCCGAATTATGGTGTCTGCACTACGCAGAGTGCTTTTGTACAGGCCACGGCTCTCCCGGTTAGCTGCTGTGAGCACTGACGCTCCCATTTGCGGGTTATGTCGGCTTTGATTAGACCGCTGTTTCATGCACGTTGAAGTCGGGATAATTTGAGGTCGTGTAATTATGGGCAGCCGTTTTTGCGTCTTTTTATTAGCTCAAGGGACAATTCGGCATATTGTCTACGTGAAGCAGTCAAATAAGTAGTATCTGGCAAGGAATGTAGTGTATTTTAGGAATTCAGAAATCAAAATAGTGTTCTGCGTAGCTTTCATCAAAGGCAAGTTGATTTATTGTCTGCGTGCTACTACCTGTTAGATAAGTAGTTGCCTGCTTGCACTTCAGTGAAGTACCTGGGACTGTTGGCTATGGGCAAGATTCTTCGCCATCACCCAAAGAGTGTGCAAGCGCACAAGGATCTCATCTTGGCCTGCCTCGATGACCGCGATGAGTCGATCAGGCTGCGAGCATTAGATCTCCTCCACGGGATGGTAAGTCGAACCAATCTGCTGGAGATTGTGCGTAGCCTTGTGCGTCACCTCTCCGCACCCGAAATTGGTGCGCATTTTCGGGCCGAACTCATCACCACCGTGGTCCGTATCTGTTCACAAGGCAACTATCAGTATGTCCTCTCCTTCGAGTGGTGAGTTGCTAGCCATTTTCGGCCCGCCCTTTTATGTTTCTTGGACTTGTGGGTGTGAGTGGAATGCCGAGTAGGGCTTGAGCGAGTGAGTGACCTGCCAGATGCATAGTTCGCTGGAATTTTGGATGAATGAACTACCTATAGGGCTATTTTATGGTCCTTTAGCATCGTAGTATAAGGGATGATTCATGGGATCCGTGAGTGATCGGTTCGTTGAACCGGTTGGTGGTTCAATTTACAGGAGGAAGGAAAGGTCAATTTATACATGGATGAGCGAAATAGGTGCTAGGTAGTGAATGACTAGCCGAGTGATTATCAGACCCATTAAATACGTCGTCGCTTTTGAGTGCTGGATGGCTCTTTGCCTTTCCAGTGGGACTCAAAGCTCTTCCCCTTGTCAGATTGATGGAAGAGTGGATGAGGTGATGAATAGGCAGTCCAGATGGGTTTTAAAGATGTAATCCGTTAAATGGATAGTTCGCGCGATGGGATAGTGGCCGAGTGAAGTGAAATTGATGAATAAGTGCTTAGACAGTGAATAGTGAACTTGATGAACCTACGGATACGTGGGTCTTTGAAAGGTTGTATATCTGGCTGGATGAACGGATGGCTTCTTGAATGGTTAGTTGGGTAGTCTCATGAATGACTAAACCCTTGGCTCAGTGGTAATTCAAGTGATGGTCTGATGGATGGACAAATTAATTGGTGGTTTTTATACGCCTTCCACATAAATTGACAAACAGTTTGATGGCTTGGTAAATAAATAAATGAATGTATTGTTCAAATAGGCCGATGACTGCAAAAACGCTGGATCTCTGACCGAAGTGTAAGTCGACTAGACAGTTCTATGTATTAGGGAATGTTTCGGTTTTCTGGGTGAATATCCGGATAAATTGATAAATCCACGAAAGGATCAGTGGTAGCTGATGAATCTGAGTATATTTTTTGGAAGGTGAGGCGAATGGATGCTCTAACGTTTCATTACTTGAAGGCAGTTGATTGGACAAATGGAACATTAGACTGTTATTGCAGATTAGAAAGATAGAGACAGATTTGATGGAGGACTAATTGAACTTAGAACGTTGAATTAATGGATGACAGGTGGACACGTTCGAGCTTGGCAGATACATAGGCGGAGTCTCATTCTCGATCTGGCCTAATATTATCTCATCTCCTTACTCTTGAAGGTACATCTCCGTCCTCTTAGAACTAGCCCAGTTGAACCTCAACCGAGACGGAGAACTTCTGGCTAATCAACTCCTCGATGTGGCGGTTCGTGTAGCCTCTGTTCGGCCCTTTGCTGTTAGTCAGATGGTAGGCCACCGCACTTGCAGTATTTTTTATGCGGTTCAGCCTTTCCTGTTAGTGGAGTCCTCTCTACGGTAGTTCCTGCCAAAATGCACCCCATTGTCCGATGGAACCTCATAGTTTTATAGCGTTAGTGGTTTACTCTAGCCAATCGGAGTGAAGTTAAATCGCATCCCGTTTGATTGGCTGTACTAATTATTCCTAATTTTTCATCACATTTAGGCAATATTTTTGCGTTCCTGTAAGGGTATGATAACCCACTCTAATCAAGCCAGTCTCCACGACGTCATCTACGCAGCTGCCTGGATTTGTGGCGAATACGCTGGGTATGTGCTGCTTACCGTTTGTAGGTAGCTTTATTCAGGAGAAGCGGATATAACTACGATTACTTGTTCTCACTTATATATTGTGAGTTGCAATGATTCCATCATTTATCAGGTTCTTGGAGGAACCGCGAGAAACGCTAGAAGCTATGCTGGAGACCGCAAATTTGGTGGATCTTCGCGGTCACATTCAATCCGTGCTTGTGTTGAATTCGCTTAAGCTCTACTGCAAACTTGCGGCCAAGTGGTTCACCGAGTCGACAAATGGTTGCAAGTTGGAAAGTCCAGTGTTGGAAATGGGGACTTCGGATCCATCGCTATTAGAGCTTCAAGCCCTTTTGGATCGTCTAATTGGACTCACAAATTTTCTGATGGATAAAATCGCCCTCTTTGTCCATTCCGCCAATCTGGAAGTGCAAGAAAGGGTGAGGGTCAATATGATTAGGTGGCTTGGCTCCTTTAAACTTACTTAACGACTTCATTTGATTGTTTTTAGGCTGTTTCAATTCATCAGCTCTTGCATCTCATGGCGAAGAGGCTATCAAAGTTGCGAGTTCAGGCTGGAGATTCGGTGCCCAATTCGACTACAACTGCCGAAATCGTAGATTTGTTAGGAAGTGATGGTGATGGCCAGCTGGATCCCCTTGGTTCTGTGCAATTCGAAATCAAGTCGTGTGCTGGTGCGCTTCAGTTTCTTTTTGCAAACTTTATGCTTATTTGGTCTGGATAGGTACTCGTGATCTATTTATGAGGCAAATCGGCCCACTCTTTGCGGTAAATGCTCTAAATGCCTCATGCCTTTGTATTTAAGATCTTCTGAAGGCGTCAGGAGCCAGAAAAGGGCTTGTCCAAACCCACCTAGTATGCCGCAGAGGGCCAATGTAGACTTCAAAGGTCCGCATAGTTGTGTGTGCAGCTAAACCTCGTCCTTTAACGGACCCCCCTAGTAAAACTGTTGCCCTGGTAACGATAGTAGTCTCCCTATAGATTTCGTTCATTCTTAGCTGTTTTGAGGTGCTGTTATTTAGCGAGTATGTTTGAGGAAATTTTGATCACGTGTAACTTGAACAACACCCGAAGCTCCATATTGTTCAATAGCCGTTACTGTTATGAGTTGATGCAGATTCATCAGTTCACAACAGACGGCTTTTTTCACACAGTAACCACTTGTTGATCCAAGTAGCCACGTTAGTTGTCATTGAAATTTACAAGGTATAAAGACGTTGAACGCGTTTGTCTACTCCTGGTGCTAGAGCATGAGTAACTCCTAGAGACGTGTCTGGAGGTTGTGTTGCTGTAGGCTTGTGGAAGCCTAGTAGCGTGGCCTAAACGTCGTACCTTTAATTTTGCGGTGATAAAGGCTAGTCTTGAAACGATCTAGCTCCTCTTGGTTTGAATGATACGTAACGCTGGTGTTAGAGGTTTTGCCCAAAGCTGTCCAAAGTGCTCCCCAGTAGTTTTATGGGGGAAAAGTGTGTAAAGGGCTCGAGTACGTAGTTTCACCCTACATTCGTTACCCTGAGGTTGTTGTCACCTCAATGTTACTTGACTCAGATTTATATCCTTTAAATGTGAATACATTTTTAATTTGCATTTTAAGCCTACTAAACAGATACAGATAGATGAGCCAATTTATTTTCTTTCCAGAAGCGCCGCAGCAGGCATCACCAGCGCATGACCTTCTCGTGGGACTACACGCTCTCCTCTACGAGTTGTGCTCCCTTTTTGAAGGTGAGTTGAATCCAGTGGCACCGAAGGCTCAACGCAAAGTGCCCGTACCCAAGGGACTCGATCTGGACGCCTGGATCAACGAACCGCCGTCGCCACCATCACAGCTGTTGGTAGCTTCGCCCAATGCCCTCTCCTCCTCTCAGGATATGAAGTCTAAGAAGACCAAACGTGGCAAAAATGTGTGTTTTTATTTTTCGTAGCAGTTGTTTTACACTGATGAGTTTAAAATACGTCTACGATACACAGATTACTTCATTTTTTCAAAAAATTCCGGGATTTATAAATGGAATGCATCTATAACCAATCATGGCAGGTGGAATGGAATGTATTATTCATTTCTGCAAACTTCGATTGAACGAAATTGCGTTGCCAAGTGACTTTTGTCGCTACGTTTGAAATGCCCAGGTCTTTCTGTGGCTTCCTACTTCTAACGATGAAAACTGTTTTCTTTCTTGGTTATTAACGTCCTCCAACTTCTTTTGAATTGCGATGAGACTCACACCGTCTGCTTTCGATTTTGCAGGTTGACATTAGGCCATCTGGCGATGGCATTTTCTCCGGTCTAGTGGAGCCCGAGGGACCAAAGCCCGTTCAATTATCACAGGCAGAGCTAGACGAGGTTAGTAACTTGATCCAAGGGTATTCCGCTACTGATTTGGAATTAAGTAGTTAGAAGTTCACCGCTGTTTTTCCTTTTTTTGGGGAATGCATGTAGATGCGAAAGCAACGTTTGCTGATGCAGGAGTCAAATCCGCACTATCTAAAACCCACGAAAAGTAGTTCGCATAATCTTACCGCCCAAGATGAAGTGGCCATCCCAACTCCAAGCGAAAATGATACTCCCGTGGCGGAACCCCCCAGTGGCGGCGGTGGTGAGTCTGCTGATATGGTGCTGAAAAGGATGGTATTTCGGAATTTCTTCTGTATGAAGGAATGATTGGATTGTAGAGCTGAAACTGGCGAGTTCGGACAAATTTGCGATGGAGATGCAGAAACAATTCAAGGAGATGAGTAAGGCGAATACCAAAGTTTCTGGGTGTGTTTTTATTTCCAGCTTCTCAATTACCAATTTTTTCAACTTTTCACTTAAGCCTACACTTTTAATTTTCCCTGAAAACTTCCTGAAATTGTGCAATTTACCTCAACAAATTATGAGATGCCCTTTTTGCTTTTTGACGGAGGTGGTGAAGCCGCACAAAAGAATATATCAAACTCTTGCTAGAGGAAGGATTTTTTTGTTTAATGACGCAATTCTAATTTAATCCGCTAGGTTAATTACTCTTTATATTGGTTAAATACTTATTGGACGTGAAGCCTAGTTAATCTCCTCGTCATCGTTTTATTAAACCATTCGGTGAGGCATACATGTTGCGCTGACTGTTTTTAAGTAGTATGTGCAGGGCTTAATCTCTCGGTACAAAATGTGGCATATTTTCCTCCGATTTTTAGGACAACTTGCTGATACAAGTTCGGATATTTTACTTCATAAAAGATTCTTGCTTGATTAGATTTCATCACCATCTAAGTTATTTTCTAAGTATTACGTAGGGAGTTTGATTTCCAGCCTGATTTTCATCATCAACTTTCAGATTTAGCAATCCCATCACCTTGTGCGACTAAGTTGATCTGCATCCCTTTGTCCTTATTGCAACAAGTCACACCGCGAAATCGACTTGATTTGCTGAATTCCCAATTAAGTAGTATATGACGCGCTTAGATTTGTATTGATCCTATCCTGTCTGCAGATCTCGCGGCAAGGCCACGAAGAAGGGACAGCGCTCGAGAAAGGCGGCTGTGGCTGAACAAGCGGAAGGTGAGGAGCCAAACGAATTCCCCTCGAATGTCACTGTCAGCAATGTCATGGACCTGCCAGAGGTAACGGAATTTTGTCCAAACATGCGTCCGTATTTTGAAAAAGTGCTGAATTTTTGAGGCTACATTCCCCCAACCTCAACTTGTTCAGAGCCACCTTTCACTTCTTGTTCACCATCTCAGGCATGGCGGCTGTTTTCGGCTTCCGATTAAGTGCCTCCTGTGACTACTTACTGAGTCTTAGCTGCGTGGAACCTGTCTGTTTTCGTTGCCCACGTCTGTGCGTTCTACAACTGCCGAAGGTAAATGAACGAACCTTTGAAGGTGACACTCTTGACCTGTCGGTTGTTAGGATAATTATGTTCCCATTGGTTCGGTTCGTCACACCAGGTGTGATGGAAGAATCAAGCTCGTCTGCATCGCTTTATTGGGTGTTAACGCTGGTTCATTTTATGGCTGTGGAGTTGGTGGAAATTGCGCGTTCGCCCCCTGGCGGAGGTCTTCACTGATTCGGTTATCCGCAGTGGATGTCTCTCTTCCGTAGTGACTGGACTTAAGTGAAGGTGAAAGGGGACTCGAGCACGCCTCGCCATACTGACATCAGTGAAAGGCTCGAGACGCTGCAGAGCGTGTTAATCTGCAAGCAACTGACGGAACTCCATGCCACCATCATAGAGGTCTAGTCATGGCAGGCTAACGTGTTTGCTATCAGGGTCTTAGAAGAAAGCCATCCATCGCAGCCCTACCTGTTTCAGATGGAATTGTTCTCAGGTTGAGAACGCTCTGCATCTCCTTTTTCGTTCGATACTCGGTCGTTCAAGTTGCGATACGCGATTTGATGCAACTGATTGTCGTCAGCTGATGAGTACCACACGTCACATATTTGTGACACCGAGCCTATTTAACTGCAATATTTCAACGACGGTAGCACTTTCTTGCAGGGTGTCACACCCAACGAGTTGGATTCGCCTGACGAAGAGAACGATTTGGACCCAACCGATCCTCACCGCCTTCTGAACATCCAGTTGGACATTCAAGCTCCGGAGACTGTGGCCACCGTCACGTCCAGTAATAAGGCTAAAGTGAAGAAACGGAAAATGAAAGTCCAGGTGGACGGTGAAGAACGATCGAAAAAGGACTCGACTACCTCCAATGTACGTTTGAAAGCTGAGGTCATTTACTGCTGCTACTTATTTGATTGTCAGTAGCGTGCGCTTTGACACTTGTTAAATCGCTTGTTCGAAGGGCTTGAAACAGATCGTGGATCATCACCAGCCTCAGCAGGGCATTTCGGAGGAAGCCTTTTCGAAGCTGCTGATGGGTTCCACACTCACTGCCGCCTGCCGCGTTAAGGTTCGTTGTCCCGCGACTGCTGAGGCTGTGAAGGGTTCCACTTTGGTGTCTGCCGAAGAAGCCTTTGTCGCCCTTCTGCACAACCTCGCCGCCAACGCTGGAGTATCAAGTTAGTTGGTTGGACTTTCGGCTCATCTCCTTTAATGCCTTTTTAACTAAGCGGCTTTTTTACTTGGAGTTGTTGAATGTGTTGGAACCACCGCGTCTCTCTACGCCGAGGTTGCGGAGATGGCAGTTTGCGTGTTGGTGAAACTTTCGGTGAGTTCCATCAAATGAAATGTTTACCTCTTTCACTTCTAATGTCGGATTTCTCCACACAGGCGCAGACCGGATCCATCCTGATTGAAGCGAAGTCGAGCCAGGAAGCGTCAGCCAACGAGGCGGTTCGGCAGATCAAACAGTGCGTGAAAAGCTTCAAAGGTGATGACTAGTGCTCCTCCCTCCGTCCCTCCTTCCCTTCCTCGTTGCGTTGTTCGTGCGTCTTTCTGTCCACTTGTCTTTTGTCCTTGTCTCCAACACATTCCATCCATCCACCTGTCGACGTCATGCATCGTGACTCGTCGCAGGATGATGACAGAAACCCATACCCTCACCCCCTCCCCTTTGCGATATCATGAGGTTGCCTCAACTTTTTCCTCGAATTATTTCAGAGTATTTGACTTTTCTTGTGAAATGTCCCAATAAAACTGATTCCTAAACGCACATGCAAATCATCCAGTGTGTTTGGGGATCCCGCGGGTGTAGATGCTCCTTTCGACCCAAAGCGTTTTGAAAGGTGCCGGGCAGGAACCAAATCCGCAGACCGCAGCTCCACTCTGGTTCGATCTGTTCAGGCAGGACCAGACGATTCCTCACCCCCCCCCCCCCGACCCCTGTGATAGAGCAACAAATTGATGCACTGCAAACGTCCACTGCACCCAAAACAAAAGCCAGGTCGGAAGACAATGCACGCCCACGAAAAGCACAATTACGAGTGCACACATTAAGCACCTGTAGTAACCACGCCTACGAATACACTCTAATGCGATGAGGCAGATGAAAAGCGCAACGCCGAAGTAGCGCTCGTTTCTTGGGCTCAAAGAGATCACCAAGTGGGAGGAGACAATCGATAAGGATAAAAAGCCTTCTATTGATGTAAAAACAATAGGTTATCGACTTGTGTTGAGTACAAAAGAAATGCACAATTAATTGAATCACTATCTTCACACTCCCCGCCTCACCAGTAGTAGTTCTCCATTTCGCGTGGAGCATCGTAGCGGTCATATCCGTCGTCAGAGGCTAAACAAGAACATCATCAGACAGACCAATTCGACACCTACCTTCCACTTTTGAAGAAACAGATGACGATGGCGGCGGCGCACCATAACCACTACCACTCTCGCCCCGGCGAACATCCCCGCCTCCATATCGGTCGTCCACAGGCCCCGAAGGAGGAGGAGCGTAGCCATAGTCACCCCCGCCAGTCCCATAATAACCAGCGTTACCACTACCAACATCATTAGGCGAATCGTAGTAGCCACGGGATGGAGGTCCTCCAGGAGCTCTTCCGCCTCCATTATACCGCCCAACCGAAGCAACCGGAGCACCGTTCGCACCACCACCAGGCGTGGGAGGCGCGGTACTGCCACCGCCGTAAAATGGCGGGCCGTAGTTCCACGAGGTGCCGGCTGAACTGCCACCACCGCCAATATAACCAGGTGATTGCGGAATTCCATGGGAGGGGAAAGAATCGAGAAAGAGTTCAATGTAGCGCGTCCCGATCTTTTCACGATCCTTTTTCATGGCCTCCTTCGCCTCGTCGTGTGTAGCAAATTCAGCATCCGCTTCACCCGTTGGTCGGCCCTGTGCATTGTAACGAAGAGTAATGTTGACGGGTTGCACAGGGGTGAAGAACGCGGCTATCTCATCAGTCGTGGCTTGGAAGGGCAGACCGCGCATGTGGACCACGTGAGGTGGGACACCGCCGCCACGAGGGCTACCGTAGGGACCGCCGCCTCCCCCAGAGTCCATTGAAGGTGGACCGTAGGGACCACGAGGGCTCGGAGGGCGCTGGTCGTAGCCATAGGGGCGGGAGTAAGGACAAGGCCGAGGTGGACCACGAGGACCACCGCCGCCGTAACCATAGCCGCCATCACCACCGTAACCGCGATAGGGTGGACCAGGCGGTCCTGGTGGTGGCGGTGGATTGCCATAGTAACCGCGATCACCGCGAACTCCGTGTCGCATCATGGGCCCAACGCCACTACGTTCCTCTAGAGATTTCGGTTACATTGGAGAAGGAAAGAAAGGGAACCTACTATTTATTTCGTGCTGCTTCCGAATCGCCATTGAGGCCTCCATGCCAGTTGCGTCGAAAATTTCGATGTATCTGAAGATAAAAGAAAACCTCACGGTCAAAAGCAGTCCACAAAGTAGGAGACCCAATTTCATCTCGAAACCAATTAAAATTGGTAGATGCACGACGGAAACCACCCCCAAGACGATCTTAAAGGCGGAAACCCATGTAACTATGAAATGCCAGCGAATGGAGGAATGGGGAGGGAGAATGTACGGGAAGAGATGAGTTACACACAGAAAATATCACCTTCGCCCTATCTTCTCCAAGTGCTTCTCCTTTGCCCGAGCTAGCATTTCGGCCGAGGTGAACTGGACATAGGCATCCCCCGTGCAACGGCCCAGATGGTCGACCAAAAGCCCGATCCCGTCTGGCGCTATTGTGAGATCTGAAGGCCATCACCACAGCCGCAACGACACCCGCCACCGCAGCCCCCATCACCACAAAATTGGTCGACCCGTCCAGAGAAGGAATAAGATAGAAAACCAATACGTATCATTCACCAAATACAACCAGCACACATTGACAAATAAGCATAGCCGAGAAAACGCACACAGGAGAGCACGCACACACCTAGATAAACAAATCACCAGAAAACGTTCACCCTTGACCAATGTCATCGACCCAGGACTCATACGTCGACATACTCGCCGCCCCAAATTTCGCAACAAAGCCCGACGACAATAAAACACGCCCATCCTCAGTTTACAACCTGTTACACCAAACCGTACCGCAGACAAACTAGCCGAGTGTCTGATCCGAGAATAACTGCATTCTCCCATTACTCGGTCAACGTGCCCTTGAATCGAACAAACTACTGGTAAACCGCGGTGTTCGATTTCCCCATAAAACCGTAGAAGCGGATGTGTTAACTATCAAATCACCGCAGTTTAGAGTAGTTAGGAAGCCACCTTTACGATGCAACACGCTTAGGGAACCCAAGTGGAAAGAGCACAATCACTATGAGATGCAACCCATGCTCAGCGATCAGCAAACCCAGTGATCTGTAGCGACTTCGAGCAAAAATGAATTCCTCTCGATGGGAGAAATTCTAAGCCACAAGAACTCAGAATGACTCAAAACACAGATGCCAGATTATCGAGTACGCCGGAAAAGAGGACAATGAGATAAACTACCCTTACAAGGCAAGGCAATGCAAAAGAAGCTATTCACTCACCGTTAAAGAACCTGAAGATGTCCTGCTTTTCGGTGTCATAAGGGAGACCGCGAAGACGAGCGAAGAATTCCTTCCGATTCCGATCTGGCTGCCAACCCATGGCGCGCTTCATCTCAGCTTCATCGGAACGGAAAACTAGAGGAGTCGTTAATAATAGCAACAAAGTACCCTCAATGTATCGACGCCCCATATGTTCTTTGTGGTGCGCCATTGCCCGCTCAATGTCGTTTTCATTGTCCAACTCAACAAAAGCTTCTCCGTTGGATCGACCATTCGGTCCTTGAGGAAATGATATTCCTCGCTTACCACCCTTTATCGTAACATCTACGTACGGAAGGAATGAGAAAAAGAAAATACTACCTTTGAAGAAATCGATTACATCATCCGCGGTTGCAGAATAGGGCAAGCCCCGAATCCGTAATATGGGAGCCATACTGGCCCGAATGTGAAAGCTGCAGCAATTTGAACAAAGCGAATTCAACAGAAAACGTCACATAGGTTCAAAAACCTAAAAAAGAACAAATGTTGTACTATTAGCATAACAATTAAAAGTTACTACATTTTGTGTGCTCAAATTTATAAGAATTTTTTGATTCAGCTTGAAAAAGAGAAATTAACGAGTAGCCAAGCTTATCGCATATTAAGTTGATACAAGAGGTGTTTTGCAACAGACTACTGCATTGCTACTAAGCGTATTTGTAAAACTTTAATTTTTTTAGCTTTGCAACGGAAACTCTGCCGAAAGTACTATGTGCCTGCTTCTTATCCATCGCCTGGTTTCACATGAATTGACCTTTTTTCAAGCCTAATGATAGTTGAGGAGGAGCACTCTACTTTATCATAAAACTGCCATGGACTTGGCCGGCAGAAGGAGAATTCGCACACTTAAGCAGAGAATTGTTAGGAAGTTGCTGCAATAGTCGCAAGGCCACGACGCAGGGTGGGATTAGATCTCGCAGCTTTGGTAAAATCCCAATTATTAAGGAAATTGCTTCAGATGGTAGCAAATGGTAAAAGCACACTAAATGATCCGAAAATGTGGAAATGATTACTGCGGTGGTAGGAATGTATGCACCTTTGGCTTAAATTAACATTGTTGCAGTAAACAGACAAAACATTTACGCAGCTTTGGTTTTTAAGAGCAAGTGTTGTGGGCATTAGCTGCATGGTAATTCAGTTAGTTCGATGTTGGTTTACTAGTTAAAATATTGCAACAGTAGACTAAAAGGTTTTTTAGAATTTAAAGCCGACAAAAAGTCTGTGTTGATTTATTTTTGAGTAGTACAATTGTGTTTAATGCAATAGACTGTAATGAGTACGGTTGCTAAATGATTGCAACAATGAAACTGGTCCCTACGTAAAATATAAATTTCGCCTGAGCACTACGTTTTAATGTAAGTAAATTTTGACTTTTACTTGCGAAAAATTAAACTATAATTTTAACTATCATAAAGCCCTACTACTCATGATCCTTCGTTCTTTAGTCTCAGAAATTTGGTGCGAGTGTAGTCCCATTTGACCTTGGCACAGCCACGTTTCACGTCCACCCATGAGTCAAGCCGACGGGGCTTTGAATGGAACATTAGCAAGTAATGTCACTAGGATATTTACACCTGATGTTGGACTAACTACGGGAGCCTTATTTCTCATGGCTATCATTCCCATATACATTGGCGCACACAAATCAATTAAAGCTCTCAAGGAGTCCCTTGAACCGGATGCGACTGATATTACCGTTTTCCGTCGAGATGAAGCCGTTATGCTCCCAATCTATGCTAGTTGTGCTCTTTTTGGCATTTTCTTGGTGTTTAAGGTATTGTGGTCCCTCCTTCTCTAAGCTAAACTTAGATATTTGCCGCTGAGCACATCAACATGCTGCTATCGATATACGCCCTCCTTATCGGCACTTACACTGTGTTCTTCCTCATCAGGTAAACGGTTTCATCGTGCTTACACTGAATTTCAAGATCACATGCTGTACGGCTGTTTCCGCGGCATCTTCGAAACACACACTTCACTTTAATACTCACTGAGTCGGAGAGTGACTCTCCTATACCACAAAAAGGTAAGGCGAGCTTTCTGCTTTACTCCTTTTCCTTCTCCTGCAGAATCGGGGCGATTTCAGTTTGAGAGGAGGGATGCCGTTCCCCTGGCAATCGCACTATCGGTCGGGCTAGTCTATGTGTGCTCTAAAGTAACCAGTTTTGTTAGCTTATCTCATTCCCTATTCTAGCACTGGGTCGCTAATAATATCATAAGTATTGCGATCGCTATCGCGGGTATTGAGCACCTTCATCTGGATAGAGCTATCAATGGGTGCGTTCTGCTTTGCGGTCTCTTCGTCTACGATGTTTTTTGGGTCTTTGGAACTGGTGTCATGGTCTTTGTTGCCACAAATTTCGATGCACCAGTCAAAGGTAGGGAGAATCTGTGGAAGTCCTTTTCACTTGTTTCGCTTGTTGTTTAGTCGTCTTCCCGCGAGATTTTTTGACAAACGGATTCTTTTCAAAGGACGTTGGAATGCTTGGTCTGGGCGATATTGTTGTTCCCGGCATCTTCTTGGCCTTGCTCCTGAGATTTGACAATAAGTAGGTTTTGTAAAACTGTATTCATGCGTCCCTAGGTTGGATCGTAATGGCAGTCGTCTCTATTTTTGGACCGGTTACGTGGCTTACATCATTGGCCTGCTAGCCACTTTCGCCGTTCTGTACATCTTCCGCCATGCCCAAGTAGGAAGTGTTTCTTTCATCTCAAACTTAGGGAATCAAATGAATTGCTCTTTCTAAGTTTAGTCTTGTTGCGTTTTTTTGTTAAGCCTGCACTTCTCTACCTCGTTCCTACGTGCTTGGGATTCCCTCTCGCCATGGCACTCATCAAGGGTGATTTTAACGAACTGATGGCGTAAGTTTCTTAATCCTCCGTGTTGTTGTGTTGAAGTTCGGGTTTTCCGTTGATCTCCCTTTATTTTAAAGTTACAAAGACATTCCTTTGGAGGTGGAGGAACGCGTCAAGGCTAACCGGGAGGCTGCTGAAAAGAAGGGCGAGTAAACAGTTAGGCTGCTCCATACCTTTGGTCTTGCCACTCCTTCCTTCTTTTTTGCGCATCTTTATTGACTTACCTGTGTTATCGTTTTTTTCGTGCGGTGTTCAGTTGCTTGTCTTTCTGTCACTCGTTGACGCATTGCAGAATGCAAGTGCTACCTGGAATTGGGTTGCCTTCCTACTCTTATAACGAAATTTTTAGTTAAAGTTAGCCCTTCTTAACTGCTGATGATTAAGCCACTTACGTTTGGCAAAAAACTCATCACTGCAGTAGCTAAGCGAACGAGCCCGTGTAGTTACACAGGAAACCTACCTGTGTTTGATTTGGTTCTTCTTTTGCGCGTTGTCTTCTACGTTGGTCATCATAACGAATGTTTGAGCTAAATCAGGTCAGCCGAGAGGAGCAAATGTCATTACTGTGACTATCCATAAAAACTAGGGTGTGGATGGGGCTGTTCACCTCCAACAGTGAAGGCATTTCTCGAAGATTTCAGTGCGCTATGTGCAGTTGTCTCGGTTTTGGTTTATCTGAGGCCGGCCGGTGGTCGGCAGTCGAGGCCTCTCTCGCCCGAAAGCAGCACAACCCGTTAAAATACGGGGCAGCCTGCCCTCATTAAACTATGTTTCACGTTTTTTTTCCCTTAAATACAGCCGCTGTCAGATCCAACATTGCCTTGTGGATATTGGGTCTACTGTCTGCTACAATGTAGCGGTCAAACCATCTTCAGAAGCTAAATAAGGAGCATCGTCTGCTTTACTGACAAAATTTAAAAGGATTGACAGAATACTGGCACAAGCGGTATGAACAGTACCCCGTAACACCGTGACCTAGCTGCCCCTTCCCACTGCAGCAAAGTTACGAGGTATTGGTCGCGCCGCTGGGAATTGAAAAAAATAAGGTCAAGGATTGTTAAAACAATTTTTAACAAAGAACTGACAACTACTTTTTCTCCCCATCTCTCCGTCGTTTCCGAAGCTCGTGTTCTACCACGCTGGTCCAGTTAATGTTGGGGTAGAGGTTTCGCATGCGATTAATCTCCGTTACCTCAGTGGAGGGGTTTATTGTTTCACTTTTGATTTCAACGCTGCCACGAATCTTGTCAGATGGCTTCGTTTCAGCTGGAATTTCGATGCTAGGATGTTCCCAATCCCCACGTTGGGGGTCGTGTTCTGTTCTTTTCCGTCGTCTCTCCTTAGCGATCACCTTCTCCCAGTTAATATGCGGATATTCGAGCCTTAATCGAAGTATTTCCTGCTCTGCTGTCACCTTGGACCCTTTTACCCTCTTCTCCATCTTCGGAACAACTGGTGAAACCTCTGGAAGGGTTACAGGTTCAATGTTTCCTTGGCCAAACGTTTCACCTTCACAAAGGTCGTTCTCTTCCAGGACGACGGTCCAGTGAATGTATGGATGCTCACGTCTCATCTTCTCCACGCCGATGTTTTGGAAGGCGCTCCAGTTGACGAAAGGGTAACGCAATTTGAGTCGATCAATAATCGCGGAGTCAAGCTTTTCTCCCTCCTGCATGGATTCGCCTTCTTCGCAGTTTATGATGTAGTCCCAGTTGATGTAGGGTGATGCATATTTCTTCTCCACGAAGTAGCGCCAATCTACGCAGGGATAGAGTTCTTCTAGACACGTTACGTGTTCTCTAAAGCTCTTGCACACCTCCGGATTCTTAAAATTAACCGATTTTAGAGTGATGGGTTGAAATATGGCCGTCGTGATGGCATTCCAGTCGAAATAGGGATATTCTCTCCTCCAACGTTTGATCGCACAGTCACTCAAGTCCTCTGTGATTACATTCTCCCAGGTGACATCCGAAAATCGCATATTCAATCGTTCGATTGCCACTGTTTTTGACAATCGCTTCATGCTTGCATCCCCACCGCGTACAATGCTCTCCCAGTCTAGTCGTGGAAATCGCTTTTTAAGACTTTCGATCTCTTTTTCACACAAGTTATTGCGAATTACGTTGGACCAGTCAATGCACGGGTAGAGATTTCTTAGTCTGACAACCTTCTCCTCGCTCACAATGTTCTCCCAACGCACCATTGGGTGCCGAGCCTTCAGCCACAAGGCCCGCTCCGCACACACAATTGCCTGCCAGTCAATTTCGGGATGTTGTCGCTTCAATTGTTCCATCTCCGCCTCGCACAACTCATCTCGGACCAGTTGGTCGAAATCGACATCCGGATAGGCGGAGCGCAGTCTTCGAATTCGTTCTTCACACACAATACCACTCCAATTGAGACAGGGGAACTTTCTCTGGAGACTTTCAATCCTTGCCTCACACAGTACTGTAGTCCAATCCATCTCAGGGTTCTCTGCTCTCAAACGGTCGATCTCTCTTCCACAAGCGTCCTCAGCGGCAATTTGACTCCAGTTTATGAAAGGATATTTGGCGCGGAGAACGTAGGGTAGCTCTGTGCGTAGAATCTTCTCCCAACGAATGAAAGGATAATTGTCGTGAAGGCGACGTACTTCAGCTTCGCAGACAATTTTATCCCAGTCGATCTCGGGATGGAGAAGGCGAAGACCCAGGATCTCGGCTCGACAGAGCTCCTGTCTCGCCAGCTCGTGAAGATCGATGTCAGGGTAGAGTTGTTGAAGTCGAAGGATCTCGAGCTCGCAGATTTGGGAAGGTCGCTTCTTTTGAACTGTCCGTTCTGTGTAGGGAGCTCGAGCTATCATCACAAGCATAAAGCCGATGGCTTCCAGATAGAAGTAGACAATGCAGACCAACAGACCGATCATGCAGAGGCAGATGAAGAGGACTCCGGCTGTACTAATTGTGTTGGTTCTTCGGAGCTGTATTGTGGACTGACCCGTCTCTGGTGGAGGGATGGTATCTTCTGCCGAACCTCCTAAAGTTATCGGAGTTGGAGGTGCTTCCGCACAAAAATATGGGTTCTAAAGAGCAGAAATTTTTTACAGACTACTTATATCAGTGAGATTTAGGAGCTACCACCAACATCTCTTTTTGGTGGGGGAAAATAAATCCTTTGTATCAGTGGACCCTTACATAACTCGTAGAGCAGTCGATGCACTTAGTCTGACCGGGCTCTGGTTGGTAGGATCCTTTGGGGCAGAGGTCACAGAGGTTTGCGTGAGGAGTGTTTAAGTCAACTTTTTTGCTTTCGGGGACATACGTGGCCTTACCAATGGCTTTGTAGACTGTTGCCTTAGTGCCGGGGGGACAGGGCACACAAAAAGGTGGGTTCGCTATGGCCAAGTGTTGTCCCTCAGCGCACACTGGCCATGAGTTTTTATAAATGATCTAAGTTGATAAAAAGTTATGAAAAGTATATTTCGAGTGAACTTTTAATATTGACACCAATGACCTACAGACACATTCTCCGAGGCTGTTTTGAATTCCATTCTCTCAAACCAATCACGAAGATCCTCTCTCGAGTCGGTTAGGTCGGATTCATTCCAGCTGAGTGTAAAAGTGCGAAAAGCTGTGAAATGAAGTCGATTCCCGACCATTGGCCGAATTGGCGCAACTCGATTGTTAATTGGTCGAAGGGGAGGAGCGGACTTCCTGCTCATTGGCCACTTAAGGGGGATGGAGGCTGCGCCCCTGCGATCAACGTAAAGGCTTACAAAGCAATCGATACAGGCGCCTTGAGGAGGTACCTTAAATAAAAGTTAATGCAATTCATTGACCGACTGCTAATGCCTTGACATCAGTGGCCCTATTCTACGGTAATCAAATCGTCAAGAAATTATAATGGTGTCGTTGTTCTCCGCCGGCTAGTCAGGTAGCCGAGGCAGGCATCAAGTCAAGGAGATCCGCAGCGCCCACGAAAAATTCGCTCCTCCGATCACATTTTAGGCTGTGGTAATCGTTTAACACAACTACTTTCTAACAAACTAGATGTTAAAAGAAATGGCAATTTCCGGTTTGCCTATTTAACAATCTGAGCCCGGGGAATGCTGGATCTTGTCAGGGCTGCGGTAGAAGTTATTACCTCCGTGACCAATTCGAGGCCGTTGTCCATAGCGGTTGCCAATGTAAAATGTCCGATAAATTGTGACGAATTGTCCTTCCCAGCTGTAAAACTTAGCGACAAAGATGTACCGCCCTCACTTATCTGCATTGTCAAGCTGCTCTCGATGATTTTTTTTTCTTCGAGGGAAGGGATTCTCAAGGTCGAATTTATGTGATATGCAAGGTTGCCCTCATAGGTAGTGCACTGACTAAACAGAAAAAATAAGACACACAAAGTAGTTGTCGTTTTGGCTCTGAAAAAAAACGGTCCTTAAGCCAAACCAAAAACTCAAATCTTACCAGTGCAAGCTTGGAAAGGTTTCTGCTTAACTGACGGGGTGAATATTTATGATGTTTTTGCAATTCAAAATTGCTTTTAGAGGCAAGATGATGGTCTTGCAACTCTAAATTCGTCACTTATTGATTGAAACGGCATCTTTACCAAATATGGGGATTAGGGCTTTAAATATTCAAGCAAAGCTTTCTATTGAACGGGCTGCTGAAGCAGAAGGTAAAAAACAGCCTACTGAAAAATAGCAAGTAGGAGTTGTGCTGTAAGTCGAAGAGTTTTATGGTTATTAGGAAAGCTTCCAGTAATGTTTTTTGGAGCTTTAGACTTGTCAAAAATGGAAATGATAACCTCACTTATAATTGACTAAAGTTACTTTTTATCACTAACAAGATTTAATTAGGTTTGGATATAGTAATTTTTGTTAAAAGTAATGTGTACCTGAAAAAATTTTCAAGGATGCTTATAATACGAATGTTTAAAAAATTTAATGCTCCTTTGCAGCAAAATAAAAAGTTTTTTAAGGCGCAAGACGAACATTTCACTACTGTTCCATCTAATTGTCAGCAGCTCCGCGATTTCCACCTTCGGTTGGGTCGATTTTTTAACCCTGACCAACCGTCCTATCAACCGAAGGAGATAGAAGTCTTCTAAAGTTTGTCGATTCATTAAAAACGAGTTCACCTTCACGATGATTGATAGGCCACTGCCACGAGGCACCTTTGCTACGTCACCAATCAGAACGGTGGTGAAGGTAGTCGCTTTTTGCGTGCAAAGTTGGTTGTGCACGGTTGACACAAAGCCGTGCCCAATTGCTGTCAGCGGAGGTCCGCATGGATGTGATCGCCAATGTCTTAGTGGTGGTGCTGGTGATGCGTCCTCGTAAGGAACCAGTGGTGCACGGTCTAGAACGGCCTGGGGATCCAACGCCTCCTCCAGGAATACTGTCCTGAAAGACTGCAAAATGGCGTATAAATAGTCATTATTTTAAATGACACTAGATGCCACGGTCAGAGTGATGCCTCAAACCACCAGAAAGGCATTTTGTTTATGTGAGAAGTTGGAAAATTTCGTTACTCTTATCTGTTCACACTTTCCTTGTCCAGTAATTAAACTCTGGTTTAAAACGATGCCATAAAAGTTGGGACACGCTGAAATGTGTTGCTATGACAATCAAAATGAAGCGAAATAGTAGCATTTGAAGAAAAGAATTGTCGACTAGCTCCTTCTACCCCGTCTTCAATGCTTTTTCTCGGTGGTCGTATACTACTGGCCACACTTACGGTCTCTCGGTTTTCTCTACAAGTGCTTGATAAAAGATTGGGGAAAAATTTTAAGGGTTTTATTAACTTTAATTTAAATTTCGGGAATTTGGTTTGTCATTATCTAATCATAAGCGAGTTGTGAGTTCTGCAACCAATGCAGTCATGAAATGAACACAGAGGAAAAACTCACGCCTCCCCCGCTCTGGTGAACTTGCAAACCATCAAGAATGTCAAGGTCACCCGGGGAGAATGCTTCTTTGAAAGGTATGCGAAATCCACCGGTCAACTCAGCATAGCCCAGATACACCTCCAGCACCATCCAATTAAATCGCCTGCCGACTTGATGAGCTTCAACACAAAGGCTCTCCTGTGTCATCTCAAAACTGTTTAACGTTTTTGGATGGTAGTCATTCTCGCTGCTGAAGTGGACGAAATCTAACCGAAAACCCACTTGAATCTGTTCGAATCGCAACCGTACTGTCCGATCAAGCGGACCAGTGTGAATGAATCCTGAAGTTGTTCTTTCCAGTTGTTTCCTTTTCCATTCATACTCATCCCATTGTCCTATGAACTTGATGCAACTCCAGGTCTTTGATTCTTGTACACACTCAGGATCTGCCGCTGTTATGGTCTGCGGAACACCGTATCTACCGAAGGAGATCTTTGCGAAAGACAGTGGATTCGAGGCCGCTTCACAACTGACATAAGAAGTGGCAGCAAGATCCACCTGAAGAACAACGGTTGATTGTTGGTAGAGAAGGATGAGGAAGACTCCACGTTGAATCCACTGACTCTCACCAACATTTTCAGCACAGGTAAAGTAGCCGACGGTTCCGGTTTGAGCCACAACCTCCACCACCTCCACACCGAATGCCTTGTGGCTATAAAAGCGACGCTGGAAACAGCTGTTGATAGGAAGGGGAACTAGATCGCTGGCTAGAACACTAGAACCAACCGGAGCTGTAGCACTGAGGTACCAAGCATACTTGGAGCCCCTTTGAGTATGGAAGCAGCGCAGTGCAACGCGTTCGCCGCGGAAGGCCTGACGGATTTGAATCTGAGGTGGTGGTACTGTGACGTTAATTCGAAGACTCCTCCTGGTGGTGTCTTCAAGAACGACAATCTGGGAGCGTTTGTAGTTTTCGCAGTGTGTAATGTCTCCGGAATCCTCTAGATCTTTTATGTGGAGGCAGGCGGCCAGACAGACGTACTGCAGAAGCAGCAAGCACTTTACAGACATACTTTTTTAACTACTCATCGATTTATGACAATTTAAATTATTTCTTTTCTCTTCTCAACCAATAACAGGTCGGAATTGTAGGAAGCTAACTGAAAACAAAAAGGATTCCGGCAAAGTAGATTTGTGGTAGGGCCGAATCCAAAACGCCCGATCCTAGGCTATAAACATATCCCGTAAATTTGCTCAATGTCTTGATGCCGACCAAGGGGGTTATTTTCTGTACATGTAAGGATTGCCATGACAACAGAAGATGCTATTGTTTGAATGGCATATAGGTGTTAGAGGAGACGGTTTGAGAGTCAACGGACATCAACTGGGTTATGAGCAGACGTCGAGCAAACCACCTAGCCAACCAAATAAGGGACCAATTTGTAAATGCCCCGCCTCAGATTCGGGTAAGTCGGGCTTCCCTCAACCGTAGAACGTGCGATGATGGAAGGTGATTTTACAGGTAGGGGTATTCAGGACTACACTTCCTTCTTCTCCTTCAGATGACACTCGGCTCCAGTTGTGTACCCACTGACACCTGAAAAGTAGCCTCGATGACAAGAGCTGGTAATGGTAGAACTGGGTCCGCCTTCAGCACTGATTAAAGGGAGAATGCTGTCTTGATACCTAGTGTACAATAGTGGATTAGTGGGTGTCTGTCCTCACCGCTACATCTTGATTGGGTTTTCCACTAGCTGACCTAATGTCCACAGGATAATAAACGACTGGGCCGCTGGCTAGAGGTTGGAAGCGACCGGCCAGACAGGACTAGCTTACGACAGTCGCACCGATTGGACGTAGTAGACGGCAGTCCCCACCTGCCACCACTAGCCATTTAGATTATTCCATTTCTTATTTTGTGGAAATAAGTTTCGGATAATCAGAGTCCCCTTAAAACAGATGCAATGTCAATTTTTCCCTAGAATTACCAGAGGGTGTGCTAATTGTACTTGGCTTTCTTGGTTGTCGCATTTGCAGATTGATTTCTTGCGTAAGAATGATGAGATCTTTGAAACCGAGTCCAAAGACTTCATTCAAACCCTGGCCTCCTTTCAACAGGAGTTGGGTCAAATAACCTCCATATTTGACAGCAACAGCAGCAAAAAAAGCATCAACCAATCTGTCAGAGGTGAGTTCAAACAGGGAGTGGAGTGCCAAGTAATTCTTGAAGATGTAATAAGGCATAACAGTATAAAAAAGTTCCATACTTCACGTTTCGAGTGACTGAGGCGCTGTGAACATGGGCAGCGCATCATGTCATCAAGTAGGAAATCCAAGTTTTTCTACCTCTCTGTTCTCCACCTCAGCAGTGCTCTTCTTGGCCGCCTTCGGTCAAGTGTTGACTTTTCCAGCAGTGGATTTCGAGGGATCGACATTTATGCCTCCTTCGATAGTCCCATGTGGGGAAAATTGTCGTCTTTACACTGCACCAGGCTAGACTGTCCTATGTGACTTAAATTTGATCGACTTCTTAAAGTAACTTCACACTTTTAATGGCTTGTGTAAATCTCGCCTCACCACCTTGTCCCCATGTTGGTTTGGGTTCCATCCATTTGCCAGGGCCGTCGAGAACTTAGCACTCGCTTACGTAAAGGTGCCATTGACTGCACCATAGTAAGCGATTTTACAGCACTCAAGTCTGGCATCACTTTGGTTGTTGCTGCCAAAAATGGAAGTGACGTTGACAGACCCTCTGTTGTGGTCCTTCACAGGTCTATTCTTCCTTCATCTTTAACCTTTCTGCTAAGGCGTGTATTTTTGGTGTCCTAATCACGAAATCCAGAGTTTATTTACTCGGCCCTACGAATTACCCCTAAAGCTATAATAAGTCTCATGACTGCAAAAGGATATCGAGAATGGATCTAAGGCCATAATACAAACGACGAAGGACTAGATCTAGCGGAAACTGAAGAACTGGCGTTGACAGATGTTAAATTTAAACAAAATAGCCTTTTATTCCGTACCTCACATTCGTTATTCATTAGGCATGATTTCTAACATACGAGAGGCTTCTATTTTATTGGTTGTTTTAGCCCCAGAGACTTCAGAGTTGGCCGATTTGGAGAAACCGGATTTGGAAGGAATGCTGAAATCCATGGTGAATAAATACACGGCTACAAAGGTGGTAGTGAATCCTGAAATCACTCAGAAGGTTCAAGCTGCCGAATCGGCAGCCATTGCAAAATACCTTCAGTGCGTTTGTTGTTTGACTTGGCTAGTCGCTTCAGTAGTCAATGAATGGACCAATTTTACTGGTTTCCCCACGTTTGCCTCTTACTTGTAGGCTGCCTAAGCTAAAAATTAGTTGTTTATTTTACCTCTCTTGTGTTTTTAGCCAGCTGGATTTTCAAAAAAGGGTTCTGGAGGCAAGCGCTGCCCTCAAAACGTATGCTAGACCTGCCACTCCAGCGTAAGGGATTGCTACTTAAGTCCTGGCAGTAGTAGTATCACACACTATAAGTGGAATTTTGCCGTGACCCTTCCTTGTAGAAGTGCAAGCAGTTCTGCTATTCGGCGGCCGCCTCTAACCGCCAGAACCAGAAAACAATTTTCGAGCAGTCTAGATGACATGGAAAGCGGGGTTGGGTCAGACAACGAAGAGATTGCTGCTGAATTGAAGGAGATGAAGGTGAGAGAAGCTTTTGGCTAAGACATCTAACAAAACCAGTCTTTTTATGAGGATCAAATTTTGTGGGTAGTGGGGAAGTAACTTTATTACTGACTTTTAGAAGGATTAGGCAATCATCAGGAAGTACCACTCGATTAGGGTTGGTTAAGTCAAATGGTAAATTTATGCTGCATTGTTCGCCTCTTGGTAGGATGAAATAATGGACAGATTGATGAGTCACGATCGCTTGATTGAAAGCGGGCGGGACAGGCTACAGAAGCGGTTGAATGAGCGCAGGATGGCCGCCATGGCTGTGAAAGAGGATACGGAGCGAAATCACGCGCAGGCTATTCTCTCCAGGCAGGATGAAGTTGAACACAAGTGAGTAGCGTCGGTCGTCTGTTCTCCTTCACTTTTATAACGCTCCATTCGCTCGCCATTTGATATCCAGCAAAGTATATGTTACTGAGTAATCATTTAAACACTCATGGCTTTGAGTAGCTAAAGCCTTACTTTTGTTAGTCCTCACACGAATCCGCCTCTCATTGCCCCGAATCTGGAATGCATTTACTTTTAGCGTTGACAAGGCAAAAATGGATATGCAACGCAAACTGATGTCGCGAATCGAGGCGCAGATGCAGAATCGGAGTGAAGTGCCTCAAGCACGAAGGTGCGTTAAGTAAGTTAACTGCCTATGTGCAGCTCGAATAATATTTAACAGTACTGTAGGAATGCAAGTCATGCTTGAATTTTTAGTAGGTCTCACCATCACGGAAGATTATTTGCCGCTAACGGAGGGAAGGGCCGAGGGGCTAGAGGCCTGACTGGTAGAATTTGCTGCCAAGCCAAAGTATAACCCATAAACATTAACTAACTAGAGCAGCTGACCGTGATTTAAAAGGGAGTACCGAATTACTGTTCCGTGTTAATGCTCATGCACAGATTCTCCGACCGACTTTAAAGCCAGTCCAGAAGGGGCTTTTTTAAGGAAGTTAAGTAAAAGGTAGCTTAGTGATCATTTTGTTAATTTTGCATGCTCTCATAACTTGTTATTTTTTCTTAATTTTAGTGATACTGAACAAGACTAACCTGGAATCAAACTTCTCAAAACATGTAAAACAAATGGATGCAATGCTCTTTAATGGTGCTTTGAATACTTGGCATTATATTGTTAAACGCACAGTCAACCGGGTGCCTAATTTTAGAACAGAATATTAAAAAAAAGTTGGCAAAGGACTGGGTTTTTCAAGGCAGGGGGGTTGCTTAGTGTTTTGGTACGTTAATTTAATAAAAACCTTCTTCCTAAAATTTCAGATAACCAGTTATACAGATCAGAAAAAGATTTTTTGATACAATTAAAAAATTATTCGATTAGTTAAATTTAAAGGGTCGGAAGAAAGGGGATTAATTAGGAACTGTTTTGGATCATTCATTCTCATTAAATTGGAGACAGGAATGCTAAGCATATGCTGAGTTACTTTTAAATTGCCTAATTTATTTTTATCGATTTAGGCATTTTACTTTGAATGCTAGTAAATGTTTTTATTTGGGCACAATTCTAATCAAAGGCACTAATTGCCTAGTTTGTTTTAGTATTTAAATCGCATAATTTCAGGCGATTGCTTTAAAAAGCGCCTGATTCGGACGCAAATATCGGCTCTTGTATCTTTGTGGTGTGTTGTGCGTAGGTTGGACGTTAGTTTTGTTTGATGCATCGATGTATTTTAAAGGAAATGCTGATTCGTTTTGTGGGTATAGATGAGATTGTGTTGCATAAGGTTGTTTTGGTGTTTTTGAACCCATTTGGGTTTATAGGGATGTTTCGCATTATTGTCGAATTTCCACATATTAGAGGCGTTCCATTCGTTTCCACCAAGTTTTATTCTTTACAGGCTTTGAACTGCTTTGCACCGGATTTATTGCCATGTATATGCAGCTAGTGTACGAATATGTCTTCCCGAAACCCTAGTAATTTCTCCTACGTTAGCATTTCGTAGGTTAGTGCCATGACATTGAGGCGTCTTATTGTTCCTCCATTCTAGGCATCTGATATTTTCTTCGAGGTTGCTTTGACTTTTGCGTTGTTCTGCTGTCGCGAAGGTTCTGGTCTGAATATTGATTTGCATTCAGAACCCAATTCTCCAACTGCATGATCTTTTTCAGTAGCCACGTTTATCTTTGTCATTACCGCTTATCTGCTTCGACTTTTTCATTGTTATCAATAACAATAATCCTGCCCTTACATGCCAAAATTTGTGTAATTTATTCTAGGCGCCAATGTCCGGTGAAAATTTTACTAAGGCAGTAAGTTTCCATTGTTTCCGTAATGCCCTATCAGTTTGTTAAGTTCTGCTTGGATTTGCTATTTTATGCAACTTTTCTTTGCATTCTTTTCCAAACGCCGCTTTCAGTATACCGCGCAGTTAGTAGATTCGATTGGTTAACAAATTCGCCAATGGTTACACGCTCCCCTTGCAGGCAGGCAGCAGAAATTCAGGTTCTTGGTCGGGTTGTGAATGCGCGTCTATTGACGGGGGCGGTGACGCCCTGCCGTCCACCTCAGCGCAACGATCTCAGTGCATCACTACCACCGAGAGCATCAACAGTCTCGAGGTCGTCTTGCGAGTATGTGACTGCTTTGGCGTTGGAGAATCATTTAAGATATTAGCGAATGCCTAACGCGTTTACCAATACCGTTGCCTTTAGATGAATTACAATTTCCCTATCCGATTTTAGCAATACGGATATGTGACACTTATTTTTCATTTATTTATGGCAAATGATTGAACCAAGCTGCTGGAAGAAGCCATAAAATATAGCAGTGGACAATTGGATGTTGGTGTCATATTGGAACAGTAAAACAATCGGGCCGTGGTGGGCGATTTTCCACTAGAACCTTAGAAGCGAACATATTAATAACTCTGTTCCACTGGAGACATTGTAAAGCAGAGCGGATGTATTCTTCGAAAAATTTATTCCTTTGTATTCTCCTCCTCTTCACTCAGATCCCAAACGCTGAGGAACGGACAGATGTCCACGATGTATACGATTCTTCCAACAGGATTTTTAGAACGTTTTTTATGGTAAAGTTTAAGCAAACTGCTGGCGGAGCTACTGTTTACGCTCAGGCGGATGCACAAGTGGTCCTCTCACCTGATGTCCAATCTGCTCCTGGTTCTACCATTGTCACTTCTGTGCCTGGCAGTGATCATAATGACTACGGTGATCAACTTACCTTCCCGGTGGACAATGCAATTATGAATGGTGGTTTTAGTGATGACGATAAGATTGATGAAATTATACAGCATTTGGAGCTAACCGAGTAAGTCTCTTGACATTGATTTTTTCGACTTTTTTCCACTCTCTAAAGACGGTGTTGTAAATTTTTCTGGTGTGGATCCTGCACCTCTATTACTATCATTAATAATGAAGGGGTTATTGAGGCTGTTCAAGTTAAATCGAGACTTCCGAGGACGCTATCATTACGGTCAGGGTTGTCACTGTCGTACTGGTGCCCATGAAACACTGATATCATTCGGTTTTCTTTCTGTTGAGTGGGTGAGCGTCCTTTCACCGATCCGTACTCCTCTTGAAGCCCTCTGTAAGTGAGGATGTTTGCGCATTCGTCAAGATCATTAATACCTCAATGGATGGTGTTTGCATTGGTCAACTAATTGGGTGTCGACTGTTAGTAATGGGGCATACCGTTTGGAGTTACTATGGTCAGTCGTCCCATCCCTGTGGCTTAGCGCTTTTGAAGGTGTCTGTACAGTTGGATTTCCGTGGTTTTGCAACTTGCAAGGAACTTCATCACCACTGGCTGCTCGTGCGTGTTGTCACATGGCATCTTGATTAACGGTGTGTGGACTGGCACCAGCTGTCAGTACTCGTGATAGAAGACACTTGCGTACAGTCCCGTCACGGCAGCATCCTTTCGAATGTTCCTCGTAGCATTAGTAGCACTATCAGAACTCCTCGCACGCCCATCTATCTAAACACATGCGTGTTCAGCATGGAGGTGGACACGATTTACCGCGTAGTAGCATGCCTAATTAAAGCAGCTACCACCACGTTCGTCTCATTTGGGACGTCTGGGCTCTTACCTTTTATGTTGGCCATCGAAACTACGACGATATGTCGTGTGGGAATAGCAAATAGATGTCTCCGATTTTCAGCCGTAACAGTGTATACCTTCATGAATCAAACGCTTTTTGCATTCCAGTATAGAGCGCCAAGTGGTTGATCGGTTGATCTCACTGGGTGATACCATTGAACAGCATTGCGGAGAAGAGATTGACAAACTTCTGGCCAGTCTTCGGGTCATCCAATCTCCAACCGAGACACTTCGCAAAATTGCCGAGTAGTGAGTGCTCCTCTTCTATCCTCGACTACCCCTCTTCCCTTTTTTGGCGCTTTTTTACTAATTCTGCTGCACTCAGCATTTTTAAGGAAGCTCAATTAAACTGGGGTCGAATCCTCGTCTTCTTTTACTTCGTCGTTCGGTTCTTTCTGCGCTACGCGGCGGAACGTCTGGCGCAAGGTCTTGCCAACCTCGCTTCCATAGTTGCCAATGCTCTCAAGGATATCTGCACTGCTCGAATCTTCCAGTGGATAGCTGACCACGGCGGTTGGGTATGAAGAAGCCCTTAAGTTTTTCTCTAAAGTCTATGTGGTCACTTCTGCTTTTTCGATCATTACGATGTGGTCGTATTCATGGGCCAGGACTGCTTGTCATATGCTGATTTTCAATCGAGGCGATCACAAAGCCAGCAATCCCAGTTGATTCGGGTGTACACATCGTTTTATTTCCCATATTCGAGTGAATTTTACGGGCTAGTCACTGCTTGTGGAACCATTTGCCCAAAGTCAGAAACATGTGGTGTGAAATGTTATTTGTGTAGCTTTACTAGGGTAGTATGTAATTTCGACTCTCGCATGGTGCTTACTTCTCACTCCAACTTCTTTGGGTCCCGAGAGCAGTGGAAGGTTCATTTCTTCGCGTATTTCTTATGTTTAGGACATCTTCATAATTGACGTTTGTCATTTGTGGCTTTGATGGACTTGCTGGTGTGGGGGGCACGTGTGGGTGGATGTAAAACCAAGGAAAAGTGGTTATTGGAATCCTCTTCATTTCAGCGTCGTCTTACACCCATCGGAGGCGCTATTGCACGAATTGAGAGCATCAAGCCCCTTTTGTCCTCCTTGACCTTCCTGATCCTTGCCCTTGGCACAGCATTTTTCTTGGCTCGGGCTCGAGCCTTCTTTTGAAATTCCGTCGAATTCTTTTTATCGTACCATCTTCATACCTTTTCCCTTCCGAGTACCTAAAACCACAGTCACCAGCATGGACCCGTGCTTTTTTAATTGGCCTTTTTTGCCCATCGCGATTTTAAACTTTCATACCACCTTTTTCGTATGGCCGCTTCTATACTTTTTATTGGTTAGATTTGCTCATGGCAATAAAAAATGAGCAACTACCTTGTTTTGTAAAGTCGGGATAGCGGTTTGCTTGAAGTAAGCATCTGGGTGTGGCCTGTCGGCATTGGGGACCAATGGAATTACGTCCCCTGGACTGATCAACAGATCTACGGGCGTACCCCGACGTGATGCTGCAGGTGAGCAATCAAGCAGCTTCCATGGTTGTGAGGCAGTAAAATTGGCATTTGCTGGACGCTCAGTCCGAAAGAAATCACTCTTGATGTAGTTGGTGCTCTGACTTTGAAAAGCCTAGGAATTAGTCAACACCGGCTACATGATGACAATTAAAGTGTTCCAATTACTCGCATAACCATGTGGATGTTTACTACTCGTTGATTTTCCTCAGAACAACTTGTTGAAAGGGCAATCGGCGGTCAAAAGTTGGCTTCTCCGTCACCACCACAGGTAGAGGTACACCCGAGTTGGAATCCGATTTACTTGCTCCTGTTCGTGCGGAGGCCGCACGCACAAGCTTTCACGGTGCCAGACAAAAGTGGTGAAAGAATGCTCTTCTGCTCAACAGTGAGACACCCGAATGGGGTTAGTGTTTCAAGAAGCCCTGTGCGCTACTTTGCCCCGCAATCAAACCGGCTGCAGGCATGTTAAGGCTGATGATGACCAGCTTTGAAGCGAAGTAGGCTATACCGGCAAGTCTTTGCAAGCCAAAGTCTTATGGATGTTGGTGAGGCTCTGAGTTAAATGAGTATGTGCCGACGTAGGGGATTGAGTTGAAAATGAGTGTGAATTCCATGTCGCGAAGTGCCTTGTATTCTGCAACCTTGGAGGAACTTTTGCTTTCAGCTGTGCACGCTTTTCCAGATTCCCAAAATATAGTAGAAGTGTTGGTGGCGTTGGATTTGGCTGAAGTTTGACATCTCGGATTACGCCGTTTGAGGTGGCGTGGAAGTCTATTTGGGCGAACAAACTTACTCCAAAAGGGATGGCAGTTTTAATCCTATTGGTTGGATACTCGTCTTTAACGTGCTGACGTGATTGGCTGCACTTTTGGCGACTTTTGACACCTTCTTCAGGTCAATTGTCAAATGACATCACACTTGTTCGACTGTCAACACTACTGGTGAAACCTCCTGGTTTCTCAATACTCACCATGGGGATTTCATTCTCTTCTTGCGGTTGATTACATTCCTCGAAGAGACATACAACCACCGGAAGCACCACGAACGTCACTCCAGAGGAGATGCGCATGGTAGATTGTTATCCCTCTATATCGTACAATTTCCATGAAAGAGATTTCCGTCCTCCTCCCCCCAAGCTTTCGTTATAAGCGTGTCTCTAAATAAACGCACCAATGTGTGGATCGGTCAGTGCCTGTAGCAAATCATCCACTGGTTGTATTTTTCCGTCTCTTCCAACCACCAAACCTTTACAATCGTTGGATTCCATAATTCCACGGAGTTAAGTGAGGCATTGACCGGACAAAATGTACCCGACCACCACCGCAACTCATTGGACAGCCTCAGATTGTTGTGCAATTCCCGTATTTACATTATTTGCAACAGTTTCTAAGATCTAAAAACATTTTCATCCATTAGTAGTTGTGTTGACCCTTAAGACGGGCAGAAATGACTTATGACAAGCATTTACTGCCCTTTTACCCATCCTATGGGACACAAGGGGTGTATTTAATTTTTAACACAAAATATTCGAATACTACTTGCAGGAAAATAAGTAGAGTGCACATCTCGATCAAATGCTAGGCATTTTCGACGGACTGATACGCCCGCACGATCGTGCGTCAGTGACGGTGACTGCGCCCGCCAACAAAGCAGTTATCCAGTGCTGTGAACACGAGTCCATCTCCTGGAACGTCTGATTCTGACCACTAGATCAACGCATGGCACGGAGTGAAATCGCACAGGACCCGAGTCTGCCCGCTGGGAGCAGTGAATGCAGTCACCTGAGGAAGAATCAACCGAATTTGATTGCCAACGTACAAAGCACAAATTCACGCTTCTCATCTCACTATATGCACCCTAAAGTGATTCAGCTGAGAAGTATCACCACAACCGCACTAACCTAGCCCCGAGTAATTTCCACCTAAATGCAATGCCTCAAAGTTCACAACTTCCAAAACTGTATCGAAATGGAACGAGGCGAGACGATATATGAACCACCAAGTGCAGTTTGAAGTCCTTAAACCCTGAGGTCTCTGTTGGATTTGAAATCACTTCACAACAACCACGACGCTGGTGTTTTGCAGCGACCGTACTTCTTTACCCAGCCGCTGCTATAGGAAACTTGCTCATATGGGGAACCATGACTGCATGCGATAACTTGAGGTCATTGAAGTTGGTTCTACCAACGCCTAGTTGCATTAAATAAATTGCTTAGGGCAAGGAGTTGCTATTAGAAAACAGTGCAACCCAAAACTACAGCGAGGAATTCATTTTAAAAGAGTGTATGGAGACATAAAAACAAGTGCTTATAATCAGGTAACACCCGACCTATGGTCTCAGCGCAACTACTCAAATAGTGGGAGTAGCGAGTGAACTGCAACACTTTGTCTTGAAAAAAACTGAATAAGTGGACGCGGGTCGCGCCGTCATACGCACAAAAATAAGTGGATGCGACTTATATCACAAAAATCAGTAATTTGAGCTGTACAGGAAGACGGAGAGCGGTGACTTCAAAGCGAATGAGTGAGAAAGGAAGTGGTGGTGGTGGTGGTGGTATCCGGGGCAGGCGATGGGGACGGAGAGTGTTGCCAGGGTAGAATCCTCGAGACCTTGAAAAAACTGCTCTGATGCGAGAAGCAGGGCCCAAAAAGAGCTGAGATGGCTCCCTTCAGGCGCAAAGCCACCTGACCGATTAGAGTTACTGTGGCCGTGCGTGTGGCACAAAAGTGTTGGCGTAGCCAATGAAGACATTCTTGCCTATTCATGCAGTCGAGTTAGGGAACTTGTTTAACAAAAGTAACCGCTAACATCGGAGAGGCGAAAGTTTCTAAGTAAAGCAGCTGAGAATCCCTACAAGACCCTCTAAATGAAACAGCATCCAGCCCGTTACATGCATTAATAGCAGCAGGATCGCGGGTCCTGTTGTTAAATGTTTAAGTCAACTAAAGACTAGATTCCGAATGAGTTTTACAGGCAACCAAAGATTCTATGAACAATACAACAGAGAATTTTAGAAAAAAAAAGTGGTGCTACAGAACAGTAAATGGCAAGGATACGTAAAAGAGCGCTGTGGGTAGCCACCGTTGCAGTAAAACACACAGCAAATGCCGTCAGCAACGCGACCCTCGATGAGATAGCACCGCGGTACGAGATGATGTAGACTGAAGCCTCGGTGTCGATAGAAACACAGTGCGACGCGATTGGTGCACTCGGTGTGTAGATAGACCGCACGACAGGGCAAGTAGGTTCGGTGTTGTTGCCACAACCATCGAACAAACATGACCTGATGTGGACTTAACTGAAGCGCTGATGACATCTGTTGGGATAAGTTGCCAAAATGTGTCTATTTAATGCACTCAAAGTGGGACAATATTCTGAAGCCAATCTCACTGACATACAGGGTCATCGGATTCGAGGAGTGGCTGATACTGCAAGGTGCTATTGACAGCGGCGGCGCAGCTTGAAAAGTGCCTTTGCCTTTTTGCGTGATTAAGAATCACGGAGAGGAGAAGAGACCCTAGGTGTAGAGAAGGAACACTTTACAAGACCCAACACCAAAGCCGAATGTGGACTAATAGTCCGAATTTTACTCCGTATCAGTTATTACGCAGCTGTAGTCGCAAGTTCCAATGCGAGTCATTCAGTGCTTCCTTCTAGTAGAGTATTAGATTACAGGTCTCTTTTCCATGCGTGTTCTTTAACACCTATCCAGAAATTCGTAGAAATGACAATAATTGTTGAACTCAGGAGTCAAGTTTGCCAACATAAAAACGGAAGCTGGCATCTAACAATCCTAGTAGTGCTGGTAAATTATGTGAGAATTGAAGACGCATTTAGAGCTTCTGCAGCATCATAACAGTCCACATTCGAGCACCGAAGCGGGTGGATAGATAAAAAGCTGTATGACCATGCAATTCCTAACACTCAGCACTTTATTTCACCCTACTTAAACCTGTTTTATTGCTGTCGGTGACGTTGTGAAGGGGACAAAAATAAGCGTGCCCATAATTTAAAGAGCTCATTATTGTCCGCGATCAAAAAGAAATTATGATTTGCATGAATAAAAGCCACATTAAAGAGCAGCAAGTTCATACAGGAGATTTCATAGCTAATGTACACATAAAATAACTTAAAACCAAATTGATAACCCCATTCAATAGCCAATGCATAATTAACCAGTAAGGAGCATCAATTAGCAATTTAAAAAGACTATGTGAGTTGTAGAAAGTACAAGACAAACCTACCAATGCCACATTTGCGATACCGTGATGTGACAGCTAAACTGAGGATGTACATTACAACCGAATCAGCCGCTAATCGTGGATGAATGATTGTTCGATCCTAGCGGAAAAGAGAAAGAGTAAAGATAAATGATTTCGAAACAAGGCCGGGAAGTGAGAAGAAACTCACAGCCACTTTGCAACTGCTGAGGGCGCGATACTCGGCTACGATAAGACCAACAATATTCTCCTCCTCCCCTCGCAAAATCTCAAATTGACGGTAGTTGGCGAGAGGAAGGCAAGCAAGAAGGGTGAGATAGCGGCCGGTGCAGACTACTTCACTGTACCATAGATCCGGATAGCGCACAGGGAAACACTCAATGCAGAGGCGCTGAATTGCCCCGATATCAGATGGACGCGCCAAACGTAGCTCAACTGCACTAACTACATCTGACATCCTAGAATAAATTGAAAATTTGGAAAAAAACAGTTTGGCGAAATTAAGAAAGCAGCATAAATTTAGACTGACACAAATAAGGCAGCAGACGACCATCAGGATAACATTAAAAACAGGAAATAATGACTAAAAAGGCCATTTACTCTAGAGGTGATGCCCGGAACAGGATTATGGACTTAGAAAATAGCGACTGAATTCCATGCGAGCACAAATGGAGCAGCGCATCATTTCGTGCACACTGCCATTCGTCAGCATAAGAAATCCATAAAACCCGGTATCATTGATAGTAAATGGGAAAAAAAAACACTCATAATGTCATTTAATACTAGCCTTTTAGCTGTTGTTTTCTACTTAACGTATTTTACATAATCAAAATTTAACTAGCATTTTAACTAGTAAATAACTATTTATAAAATTTAACAAGGATGGCAAGAATGCTACTTATCTTCCATGTTAAAGCAAATCACAAAGTGTTGAACAAAAGCAAAGCATCTGATTTTTGGTCTTCTTCAGCCAAGCCTTACTACTCTTAACCCTTCACTGTATGCCTCCTCAAGCTGTGCACCCATCTGCACCAAGTCATTTCCACCATCCTGCACCATACGGCAACACAATCGTGCATCAAGGTGTTGTAGTAAAATCGTCCATCCCAGTTTACATCCATCGTAGCTCCACCATGCCATCGACTCTGCTTTCCTCTCACCCATCAGCTAGTTTAGCTCCTCAGGCAAGACGGAGGGCCAAATTTGCCTGTTCTATGGCCTAACACAGAACGCCAAATCCATCCCCTGACCAAGCGCACCCTAAATCCTCATTTTTCCTCCCGCTAACATGTTCACACGTCGTTAAAAAGGTCCTGACGGCCACTACTGCATAGTCCACGACAGTTCGACAATTCCCGAGAGGCCACTTCCACAAATCTCCCGATCTCGACATCGACCCCCGCGTCCAATCGCGGACAGAGACGCCCAACTTCGCTAAATGCAGGTAAGACGTCGCAATGCGGCTCCAGTATGCGCACTTCCACGAAGGAAAACTGGAGGCGCATGGATAAAGCAGTATAAAATGACAGTATATTGTAGACGTGAGAGACCCAGCTGTCAAGTAAAATGCATACACAATTAGGAGAGTCAAGAGATACAGGACAGACACACAGAGAGAGAATTAATAAAGGAGGAAACAGAGAAGAGGTAAACGACGGACTTTATCGGTTGGTGGTGGTGGCGGTGGCAGCGAAGGCGGAGGAGGAAACGGGAGCAGGCGCGAGAGGCGGAGGCGAGGGGAGCGGAGGAGACTCCGTAGACGCACTCTCGACAGCAGCCAAGGTAGTAAAGTGATGAGAGGTCTCCGACACTCCCACTGAGAGGGAAGCCGACGCGCTGGAGGAAGGAGACGGTGGCTCCGGTGTGAAGTATTGATCTGCAGCCGACATCGTGTCCACTGAAACACATAAACACACATGCAGACGTCAAGGCAAGTACAGGATAAGCTGCCAAATGGAAGCAATTCCAACCCGCCCAATAGAAAGCCGTTGAAATTTGGGGGAATCATGCGAGTGCAGTCATGCGGAAAGGCGGAGGAGTAGCATGCATAAACAACACCGACGCAGACGACGTAGACTTGGAAGCCGAAACCGACGACGAACCTTGGTCTACGAGGCTGCAGAAGCTGGAAGAAGCCACCGAAGCAGTCTCAGACGCCCGTGTGGCGGGAAGGGAGGAGGAGAGGGGCAGGGCAGCTGCCGTTGTCGATGCAGACACTGACGAACCGCCCTGTGTTGTTGCAGCCCGACGTCGAGTTGAATGCTGGTGGTGCTGCCGCTGCTGCTGAACATCAGACGTCTGCTGTTGCTGCTGCTTCACCTTGGAAATCGTGAGAGAGGATGTCGAAGAGGACGAGGTTGAGGAGGCAGCCTCATCCCTTGACATTGTCGTTGTCGACGTAGTCCTCTTCTTGGCCTCGACGTCAAGAAGTGCGGCAGGAGCAGCAGAAGGTGGCTCGGTGAGGCCTTCTAGTACAACCAAAAGGCTTCACAACTTCTAAAGCGACACACAACTAACGCACTCTACCACGACAAACCAACGGATGTCATTCCTACATGTAACAGACGGCACACAATTCGTGCTCCAGCCCGCACGCCACTAATCAAGACGACAGGCGGTGGCGGTGGTACGTGCATGCAACAGCATGTAGTGAGGAGCGAATGGTTCTGTGAAAATGCGCAAAAAAACCGAATTCGCAGTCATCTGCCGCAGCACAATGCAGTGCCACGTTTCAAGGACAGCTGTATGCGAGAACCAATAACAATCCCCGTTCGCAGCTTCTGCCGGCAACGTTCAACCCGTGCGTCGAAGACGCCCGATGGATGCATCTTCAGGAAGTAAAACTTCCTGTGGGAGTGGTTCACAAAAATTACCCCATACAAGGCACCAGGATGCCTTTCAGCACTGTAGCGTTGATGGCAAAGTGAATCAGACTGACCCAGAGTCCATCAACCCAGCTGTCAAAACTTCTGCACCGCGACTGCTTTGCTTTCCAACTATTAATTGAACACTGACAAGCAACCGCGCAGAAGAGACGGCGCTTGCGCTCCTCTCAGTTTACCACAAACGCCATTTATAGATAAGAAAGGGAGAAGGCAAACGTACCCGCATTCTTTTTGCCATTGGCTACAGGAGCAGCAGCTGACGTTGGTTTGGAGGTGTCGGCGGATTTGAGAGAGAGGGAGTGCATTTCAGCAACTGGCACTGCTGCTGTTTCGGCGACTTTGCTGCTCGCCTCGGCGACGGGAGAGGTTGCAGCAGAGGTCACAGAAGCGGCGGCAGGAGACGTGGGCGATACAATTGGACGCGACGGGTAGGTGTGTCGTGGTCCTGAGGCATGAAATGCAAAACCCCGATGGGAGCAAAATTCGCCTCCAGTGAGGTGGAAACAAAAAGGTGGTCAGAGCGACTAGTCTAGCTGGTTAGGTCTATGCACTAAGATTTGCACCACACTTACTCCGCCTAGGCTGTAGTGGCAAGTAGTGGGGCATCGAGAAACCTAAAAAAGTCAACATTTTTGGAAAAAAGGAAGGTTAGTTAGTTCTCCAGTAAGAGGAGGGAAAAGGGGGGGAGGAAAAGACAACAAATTTGCTACAACTTTGTGCGTGTGTGCACGCTCAGTAAACGAAGGGGGAAGTGGTGTCAGCAACGATAGCGTTGAATGAGCCGCTTTTGTGGAGCAATAGCTTTAAGCACACAGTGAGGAGAGAAAAGACGAATATGTTTACATAAGGCACGAATACAGCTCCTGGGGGAGTGGAAGGTAAAGGAAGACAAATTTTTGCACAACTTGATCGAGCCAATGTGATGCCAGATCCAAAAAAGTAGCTGGAAAAACCCTGATGAGGCATCAAAAATGGACCAGTTAGTTTTTAATCACAAAGATAACATCAGTGTTGTTTCATGGTCATGCAGATGGAACCATTCATGTGAGACACTACTCAGAGGCGAATCGATGAGGTTCTTTGTTACAATACAGGCGACACTAACGTGAGAGGGAGGTAACCCCGATGAATAATGATGACTAAATAAGTGAAAGGATTGACGCCAAACCCCATTAGCCGCTGCTGGTGCATGTTTTCGGTGCCAGAAAATGTCAACGGTGAAAAGTTTCCCTCTAACTCAAAGGCAGGACAGTAGGATTCAAACTCGCATCAGTTCAAAGCGATGCAACCAAACTTTCGCGGTAAAACTTTTACCTTACGATAAAAAAACAAGAGACTCGCCACTTGTGTAGTTGATAAACACGACACTACCTCGCTTTCAATCAGGTAGGACCCAATGACCGCATTTCGAAGCAGATCGAGGCGACCTCACTTAGAAGTTTGCGTGAAGAAGAATGCTAACCGACACGAGGCATCTCTCACGGCAAGTAAAAATTCCATACAGCACCTTCGAAGACTAACCCAAATCAACTTACGATTTTAAAGGTACTGCTTGAGACATGAAATTGCTGAGACCTCAGTCCAGCCCTATGTAAGCTTGTGATGCGATAACGCTTACATTTATCGAATGAGATAGCTTCGACAATAGTTCCCGCATTCGCCGTTAGTTCACATCAGAAAAGGAATCACATTCAGAAGGCGCGATGAGGATTCACTAAAAGGTTCACTGGACTTAGCACCACTAAAAGTATCCACAAAGACTTTTCGGAAGTGACCAACATCACCTAGAAACCCAGTAACTGCTCTATTCTTGGACGTGCTCCTTTCTGCCTTTGGTCCAAAAAGTAGCAACAATCACGACTACAAGTTGAGTAGATCTATTAAATGAAGGAATACCACAAAAAAAGCCAGCCTTCGATTCGAGACACGAATACAACGAGGAGTAAAGTCCCTGCTTTGAAGTAAATGAAGTCATCAATTCGCAAAAGATAGTGTTTTGACTCAGAATACTTTCCTAAAAGTAATAAACTATGATGACACGACTTCCCCCAAAATGGCATTGCAAAAGTCTGTACAACATCTTTTCTTTATTGAATTTAACTTAACATTTTTTTTGAAATCCAAATCAAGGTTTCAAAGGTAATAATGAGGCTGCGGAAATAAATGGACGAATATCTGGTAGAGACACCCACAAATGCATGACGTAGCAATAACCTCGCTCCGGTAATTTCGTGCTTTCAGTCTCCTAACCATACCCAAGACGAGGAACGAAGGGACACTCCTGATGCCTCAATAATCTATACAGGTTCTTCCAAGTTTGGAAATTCAAGACCTAATTTTAATAAGACTACTATAATAACATGTACATGACAAAGTGCAGCGGGATAGCTTGAACTACGAAATATGAAGCGAAAACGACAAAATATAATTACAACAAAAAACTAAATCGCAAGAATAAAATCCACAGATGGGTTCTTCGGACCCTGTACATGTAAGCATAGATCTCACCATAACAAAGTTCCTCCTATTACTTCAAAAAAAGAATTCAATAAATCTGATGTTTGCCTTTCTCACGATTTAATTAGAAAACAAAAGGTAAACTGTCAAAAAAGAACCAGTAGCAGTTTATGATGCTGTAAATAGCAAGTACGTATCCAAAGGAAACAGATCGATCATGGCATGTCCAGAGAAAGGATTGATAGATTTGACAGGTTGCTGTAGTATGACTAAATAAGGCGGCTATGTCAAGGGTAACTGCGTAACTTCTGGATCACAAAAAGGAAATGGCATCTTAAAGCTAACCAAAAGCCCTTTGCATGATCCTCTCACAAGGGTACTCAAGACCTAGCCAAAGTGGCGGCTCAATTACTGCGACAAAGAGCCCCGCCTACTTCAGTAATTCCTTCAACGACACACAGCTTTCCTCAATACAACACAGCACCCTAGCAGTTAGTAGTAAGTCGTTAGGGTCGGTACCGATCAACAAACTTAAAGAACCTCACTAATGAGGCATAAAGCCTCCAAGATGAAAAAGAAGCTTCCATTTGTGGTGGAGCCGTACAGTGCCACCACCAAAACGCCCACCATCAGATATATACTTATGACTACAGTTACCACGGCTTCTGTGCACCCCCAAACGGTAAGAAAAGTACCCCCTGGGGTTGCAATCAACGTCTGGACATTCCAAAATTACCTGTGGGACGATTCAACGTGTTGTTGGGCGAGTTCTGCCGATTTGTTAGCGTGCTGCGTTGCCATGGTTGATTGCCTGGAGGTGGGGGAGGGGATGACGAGCAAAATCAGCCATCGCAGGCCACCAAAGAAAAAATTTTGGAGCAAAAGAAAATCCCATTTACCTTGCAGCAAGGGAGAGGGAGCATGACCACCACGATGGTTATGGTGACGCCTAAGAGACCCCGTGTTGGAGTGATCACCATTTTCGGAATATTTCCGTCCATTCCCACCATTGTTGATGGACCAATTATTTCCAGGGGAATTTTGGTGATTGTAGCGGATGTGTTGTCCTCGATGTGGGGAATTGACGTGCCCTCCCACTCGTGGAGAGGTAGAAACTATTGGTTGATGCTGCTGGTGTTGGTGGTGTCCAGAATGCATCACTAGCCCATTATCGATCGGATCACCAGGATGAGTGCTTCGGTAGTTTGTAGAAAATTGATCCCATTCTATGGAAGAGGAGGACGATATAGCCCAAATCAGCAATAAGGAAGACAATGGTAGAGAATAAACCGAGAAATTTACCCTTCATCATGAAATCAACAAGGTCTTTCGAAAACGGAGGACCATGAATCGGTGGTGAGGTTCTACGATTGAGGTTTGGATGATGCCCACCAAAATGATTGTGTCCACCATAATACCCACCATCACCGCGGTATCGACCACGTGGAAAATATGGACGATGATTCTGGTGGTGTTGAAGGTGTGGAATAGGATGATGGTTAGTTGCGACCATGGAAGAATTCGGACTGCCAGGACCAGTGTTTTGAACTGGACTGACAGTTCTTTGAGCCGATGTGCTCGAATCAGGGGTGTCGCTCCTCTTTCCTGGGAAAGAGTTTGTTTTCAGCATTCTACAGAATGGGTAAACAAAGCGCCATTGAATTAACTTAAGGGAACACATGGAAGATTGGGCAATCTCATTAAGTCAAGCACAATATGTACCTCGCTGTAGGATCTCGATTATTACGACCGGGAACATTCGCCATTTTATGCGATAAAAATTGACGGTCGGTAATCCCACACGCACAGAAAGTGTGAACAGATGAGACTGGAAGCGATCTAAACAACGCGGGACTAGGTATTTCTAGCTAATGTAAACAAGAAAGCTATTTGGAAAAGATTTATTTATATAAAAAGCTAATTGCAGCCTTAACCTTTACACGCATGAACTTTGTCTCTATTTTACAAAAGTCCAGGTTCAAAAGTACTTCTTACTGTTTCCATGTGAGCAACAATATGTATTAATACTCTTTAACGATTTCGAGCCCTACTTACAAAAGGTCGAACTCACTTAACTATACCACATTTTTTTCTTTTGAGGTTTTACTACTGTTGCACGGAAGCCTATTGATGGGGGTGGTATTTTGAGATAGAATTCGGATTTCACCTAATTTTACAACAACTCTACAAGTATTTTTTCGCATTTAAAAGCAGATTAGTTTTTTAAGTATGCATCATGGTGCTTTGTTTTGAAATTGCAAAAGTCCAAAGTGGTAAGGCATGATGCTCCCTACTCAGATGATGAAGATTTAAAATCTGTTAGCTTTACCTGAGGGCTCGGACGCAGAGCGGAAGAACAAATTGTGGTGAATAAAGTGCCCACGCATTTTAACACACTTTAAAACTTAAAATCAACCTTGTATCCTATGTTGCTTAATATTCTACAGATATTGTTTTTATATTCCTCCTTTTAGGTAGTAATACCTTTCCGTATCTCTTGCAGTCGTGCAACTCCCTGAACTCCTGATTTCGAAGGAAATTGTTTTCCTAGGGCAGAAAGTGCATTGTCGACGCATGTTAAAGCTCACTGACAATGTCTGGAGCCCATGCAGTTTAGTGGAAGTACAATGGTGGAGACTTAAGCCACTGCGTAACCATGACACAGAGGGAATCGGACCATTAAATTACAATAGTACTTCCCAGCACCTGCTAAAGGTAGTGTAATTGCCTGTATACCTCTTCCTAACTAAATAAGCTTAAGGAACACGTAATGGCTCGAGTCTCTCTTAAAGGCCTAACACGCCCCATCAGGTTTATTTATTATTGACGTGTAATCCGCCAACTGTTTCTTTAACTCTCCGTCTTAGTAACAAGCCACTCAGGGGCCCGACCATTGTACCTCCTTCGAGCTGTTTGACCTTCGGTGCATAGCAGTAGTCCCGAAACCCTTCCGTAAGTCGACGCAACATATTCTGCCCGAGTCTTATATCTTCTTTTGGCTTCAGGGACGTCTCGGAGCGCTACAGACGAATTTGAAGGGTTATTCGGCCGTTGGCGTAGAAGGCCTGGATTTGCGTTTGGTTTAGCACCAAATAACTACAACTGTGTAGAGAGCCTAAACTGAAGTATTGTTTGTCAATAGTTGTTTTCAAAAACATCTATTTTAAGCAATTTTTTGACCTTTAAATGTATGCTTTTCAGTATTCCTTTTCTCCTTTCTCATTGTCATGTACTCCCTCTCATTAGTGAGGCAAGCAATATCCAGCGCCAACTGGGTGACGACCCACTCGAAACACACTTTAATTTAACTTTGTATCAAGCGGTCGTGGACAACTTTCGAAGTTAAAAGGCCCATTTCTTCTAGCTATCCTTTAATTCATCTATTTTTTACATCAATTTTCAAGAATAGAACATCAGAGGGGCTGCTTTTTGTGAGGAAAGATAACCTATGCTTTCCGTTATGTATCAGTGGGCGAGTCGAGTTAGCTGAGAATAAAGGGTATTTGCAGACGAGGGTTGGTTAGGAAGGAAGTCTGTTTTGTTTTTTTTTGTGTTGGTCGAAAAGATCAGAAATAAATTCTTCGCCTTGCGGACTCATATAAAATAAGCGGATGAATAGAAGCCATCATAATGCGTAAAGCGAATTGATGTTCGCTTGTTGCGAAATAAGAAGGAAGGGATGGAGAAGAGGAGGAAAGAAGGCGTTTTTGGAAGCCTAATGTATCTATTCTGATGTCATCAACTTCTTGAATTCTAAAACGGGAAAAATATTTATGGTATACGGTACTCTGAGCTAGTAATCCACCGGTTTTGGTGCCAACACCCACCATCAAAGTCTACAAATCCGGAGCCATCACGATCCGTGTCACGAATCATCTCGTCGATCTCCTCTTCGGTCAAATCGTCGCCCAACTCTTTGAGGATCCATCGAAGGTCGTCCACGTCGATTTCACCTCTGCGATTCTTGTCGAGCACACGGAACGCCTGCCGCAAGTCTTCCTCGTCCTGCTCGTTTTGGAGGATTTTTCCGTAGACCAGGAGGAATCCACTCAGATCGATGAAACCAGTGGCTAAAAGATATCAAATGTTGCATCCGAATCGTCTTTTTATTTCCCCACTTATAATAGGACTTGGTGAGTGCTACTTATATCTCAAGAGTAGACTCACCGTCATCATCCACTTCATCAGCCCATTCTTTGAGGAGATCAGGCTTGATGGAGACCTTGAGTGCACTAAAAGCTGGACCAAGGTCATTGGTGCTGATTTTGTCCTGCCCGCGCTTGTCGAATTTCTTGAAGGTCTCCGTTGCAACTGCGAAAGAGATGAGATTACTTTGTATTCACGCTCAAAGTAAAATGATATTTTCTGCCTTATCGAAAGGCCGATGCTCTTGCATCGGCGCCCTGGCCGAAAACACGCGCACACATCGGGTCGCGTGACCAATCGTCGCGCAGGTGCGTGCCTCCAAAGTGCAGGAGGGAGCCAATCAAATTTCGCTTGGGGAAACCACGGTCACGATCACCTAGCTATTGCCCCAGGGGAATATTGACCGACCAAATATATGCAAATGTTTATTTCTGTATACGTAAAAGATTTTCCAAGAAAAAAAAACAAATTGCAACCTAAATGTACCGAGAGGTCAAATAGCGGCTGCAGAGTGATGGAAATTTAAGATGGTGAGGCTCGAAGAGCGATGTATTTATTGAAAATGCATTTCCAAGTACCGGCATAAAGATTATAAAAAAGGGGAAATGAGCTGGAGTTCAAAAGACCTACCCCTAACTTGATCGTCGCTGATCTTGAAACCCTCCATTTCCAATCTCTACGAAATCAAAACAAGTGGGATAAAACTTAAAATTATACAGGAGTAATACCACAGAGAGTAATAAAAATTCAATTTAGTCAAATGTAATACAAATTTCCTAGTAATTTTTAAAGCTTTATCTTTCTGTTAAATACGCCAAATTTTTGCATTTCATTCCAGTTCCAAACCCAAGCACAATTTAGGGACCATTGTTCTTTTTCAAATCCACGTAATTTATTTAAAAATAAAAGACCTAAAAAGGTTATGCTGGTTGACAAATTTCCAAAAGTTGTGTCACATAGTGATCGGCTATCAACAAAGATGAAAGCTGTGGATTTTTGGTTGGGTAGGCGCCTTGTTGCTTGGAGGAGTCAATGGTAGCTTGAATACTTGCGTCCAAATATTAAGAATGTAGTTTCAAAAGGCACCCTAATACCCACAATCCATTGCTTTTGAGCAATAATAATAATGCCTTAAATTCTAAAAGGGCAAGGCGGAAGAGGGAGATGGGGCCACAGATGTGGGTAACGGGGCGCTCAAACACTCACCACTCTGTTGAGGTAGAGTTTGCGTCGATGCGAGAAGACGTGTCGGACGCTGCTGCAGCCGGTAGTGTCGCTGTGCCTCCAATGCCGACGCTGGCGTCGAAATAGGGGACTGAGCGCGTGGACAGACAGGCGCAACCGTCGTACACGCAAGCCCCCCTCGCCCGGGTTGCCGCGGTAACAGTGCGTGGGTTGGTCCGCGGGTCGATGGGACGATTGCACGCTGGTGCGCATTGGTCGGTAGCTGAAGACCTCTATGTCCACCCGAAAGGCCTCGTCATTGGTGCGTGTGCCCTGTTTGCTACGGTGAACGGCGGTGGCGGTGGCTGGGGGGATACACTCGTTTCCCCTCCAAGGTACCGTAGTGATTGCGATTGGTGAAGGGAATTTGGTTAGGTGAGACATGGGACCAGACTGGTCTGTGCAAAGAGAGGCGCAGACACACATAGACACCTCAAATCATTATCGTCAATGCGTTGGAACCTAAAATTGACTGTGAATTGAAAATGATAATACCGATGTCTGCCTAGAAAGGCGAGATTATCGCCAATGGGAAAGCTGAGAAAATTTATAATTTTTCCATTTTGCAATTGAGTCAGTAGAAGTTCTTTTTGTAAATCTTACGATCCTCATAAAATCGTCAGCAATGTTACAATCTTGCACTTCTTGATTTAATTTCATGAAAATTCTTCAGTACCTAACTTGGATTGAAATACATCCAGTGTGATTTCGTTGGGGCCAGTGGTTAAGTTTTTTGAGCGAGAGAGATCTGAAAATCCCTGAAGTCTATTTGACGGACGCCCAAACTGGTTTATACAAATGAGACACTTAAGCTTATCCTGGCTATAAGTCTTTCGTCTTCCGGAGCATTTCACATCCTCAGGTTGTTCATACATATGATGCTTCATTCACTAGAGAAAGTCTTGCTGCATCGAATCGTGTCAGAAGTAGAAGGGCTTAGAACAGTAAAATACACACGGGATGTGCTTTATCTAATGAATTTTACCCTTAAGACTAGGGTGGGACAGGTGGCAAATTAAAAGCATCTTTTATGAGTCAACTGCGCCTTGAATCTGCCTGCCTTTAGCTCGCCTTCCACCAAAGCAAGCAGTATAAATTGCTCCATATCGAAACCTTCTTCCATTTACGTAAAAATGCTTATTCTGATCGTCATTTAAAAATGAACAATCGTAAATAATTAATAATGATAGCAGTGATTGCACGGAGATTTTGAATTGGCGATTTTCAGAGCCCCAGAGGTGAAATTTTACACTAGAACGCCTACTTATTAAATTTAAGTACAACGCCAATATTTTTTAAAGTCCCGCACAGGAACTTGTGCCCCATTTTGCTGGTCTATTATAATAATTAGCATGCCTAAGCACCTTTGTCCCTGCAGAAACGGAGGTTGTCTTTATGCCTAAGCAAAATAATAGTGATCATCCATAGTTTCCATAACTGCAGTAGCCTAGAAGTAATGGGGGTATGCATCCATAACCTGAGTGCGGTCGTGCAAATGTCAAATCATTTTAATGGGTACTTAAGGCGCCTAGCATCTCGAGAAGAAACCGTTTACAGCGCTTTGGCATGGATTGTTCCCATAATTCTCAAAAAAAGTTTTTTTTTTTGGAAAAAGTGGAAAACCCAAACTATTTAAGTGTTCATGTGATGAGATCGGTGAATAAAAAGCAAATATTTTGGATGATTTCATTTTAATAAAAATAATAACTTCAATTAACGATTAAAAATTGCGTAAAAATAAAAGTTTAATTCCCTCTATCTGAGTCATTTATCGTGATGTGTGTTTGTCTCAATTGACGCCTTTCTGGTGGCAAGCGGTCAGTTCAAGCGAACGTCAGCGATTTCTGACGAGAAATTGAAAAGTTTTCACCCCTTACCGACACAAACCCTTGACACAATGTGAGATTTTGTGTGCTAGGCGGTCTGCTCGACCCAAAGGTCTGAAGCCGGAAATGCAGGAGGGGTGCAACAAGGAAAATATTTTAACATAGGCATGTAATTCGTTTTATAATTAATGGGCCAAATTTCTTCCCCTTTTCTCCGTTGCGCTACTAGGATGCGCAAATGGCGGACACGTTTCCTTTCCTGCATTGAAAAGCGGAAAAATTTTGCTATTTCTACTCCCAGCAAAAATGGCAATCCCGACATCTAAAGTGTTCCTGCTTTCTTGTTTTTGTGTACAGTAATGAAAACACATTCCTACTCTGCTGGCCTTCTCACGAAATCTAATGACTCCTTTCCCAATTTGATAGATGGAGGCAAACGAAGTTCCCTCCTCCCACGCCCAATGCTACTGCGGACGGTCATTCTTACACCGAATCTGTTGCCAGTGCGGGTAGGTCAAACTACTCTAGAAAAATTCCGAGATTAAACTGATGATGGAGAGGTCTCCTGCCGTGTTGCGGAGACTCTCTCCTTCCAGAACAGTTTGCTCGACTCAGGAGTGGGTAGCCGAGAAAAAATGTCAAAGTCATGTCATAGCCTCGCTTCCCTCCTGCCGCATTCTGAGTGTCATGGATGTCTGCGCCCGGTGCAAGACAAACGTGATTAACGCGACTTTTGTTAATTCGCCCTAGTCAGTAGTACTTGGACTTGATGGGCCTCGGTTATCTCATTGAAGCAGGACGTCACTAATACGTGACATATGGTCACTGCCTGATTTTAACTGTTGGGTGCAACAAATCGCACCCCAAGGAGATTGGTTTAAAAGGGTAGAGAAAAATGTGTCACCGAGACAAAAGCAATTAACAAGTTGTATTCTCTATAGTGAAATAGAAAGGAAAATTGGAGTCGTCTTGAGCAAACTTTGCGGTTCAGTAATTGCAACGGCGATGGGTAAACAAATGTGTGTTTCTATTAGCTATGAGACCGTAAAGAAGGCCACCACATAGCACTACAAGGTCAACAAACTATTGCGTGCGTTTTTAACCACGCAGATGCACTGCCTGAAAGAAGGTATCCCCATACAGCTTCCACGAGCACGTCCTAGAAAGCATGTGCATTCCACCACGGTGTGTATATCTCGTGCGCAGAAATGACATTCAAAAGATCGCCTTTACTTCGGCTTTTTTTCAGCGCATAACAAACCAGAAATAAAATTCCGATTTCTGAATTTTTAACGTTGTCGACTCTGTTGAACGCAAAGGGCAAATGATGTAAGACAACTGTTACGAGAGAGTGAAAAAAAAATATGGGGAAGTATGACTAAATTTCAAGCACTTTTAACGGAACTTTCTGTATTACATTTTAGGCGTCGTGAGATCAATCTCAGCACTGATACATGTGCGTATTCAAACATCTTCCTAGTTGATTTGACAAATGACACTTAATCAAAATATAAAAAAATCTGAATTTGCTTTGGCAATCATAATTTAGAAATAGCAAATAAAATCTCTTACATAGCCAAAATTTGTTTTGAAGAAGACACCCTAGTTGATAAGGAAAATGAAATTGTTTTTAAGAGCTGACTCCTCTAATTAAGAAACATTAGAGCATGCAATTGTAAAAAATTAATTATGTTTATCATGTGCATTTATGAGAAGCCTAAATTTGAATTTCTCTTTATCTTGATGCCTCTATTTAATTGCTAGAATTCCTCCGGGTAAAAATATTGCTTACAAAGAGGGAGAGGAGCCAGAGCAGATGAAACGAAATTTCCACGAGTCGAAAAGACCCACCTTCCTCTACCCATGCTGTTGTGACGAGAAGGGGTTGTGAATTTATTGCCAAATTTCTATAGACCGTTTCTTTCCTCCATGCGCCTTTTTTTAGTCCACAAGTGGCCAATCGCGTATTCGGAGTCGGCCTACTGCGACCTTGAGGTGTGACATAATTATTAATTTTCTGGGAGGGGTATTTAGAAGAAAGTGCGGCTTAAATTTTTGATGAGAACCTGTCAAAATGTTAAATGAATAAACCCTCATATTCTTGGGTTTCAAATTCTAGTCTGCAATTCACCCCTTTCACACGGAGCGGTGATGTGCCCACTTAACTCCACGGAAGCGAAATGTAAACAATACAAATTTAATGGGTAATCGCAGCGTGATCTTTTCATAAATTCCTACAAAAGCAACAATGACGGGTAGGATTTTAACGCAGCAGCAGCGTTGCAGGACCGATGGCAAGTAGCATTCCCCCGCCTTGACATTCCATGCCAATCACAGGGCACTTGAAATGTGAAAAACAACCCATTCCACGGTGAAAGCGAGAACCATTTTCCGGATAGTTCACATATGAGGGGAGAAAACGGATTTGGAATGTTCTATTTTGTTTGGGGAATTTTGTAGTAGGTCAGTATGGGATGGGATGAAGGAAATAGGATTATATAACATCAGCATAAAACAGTCTACATAATAAGTCGCACCGTGGTGTCAAACAATTAGGGATATATAACGACATTTTCAAAGAAAAAGGGTCTAAAAATCCGCCCTTATCTTTCAAAAACTGCCGAAGTATTGCTAAATTAAGTCAATGCGTAGATTGTCTAGTTTTGGTTTAAAAACGAAGGTTTAAAAACTTTTGTGACTTAAAAGTCCCAGTTCCTCCACTAAATATGGCTCTTTAACTGAATAAAAGAGGAGCAGCAATCGGTTGTGTGCCGAAGGTCTCAATCTGATTGGTAGAGAGCGAACAATCCTTTGTCTCCTAGCCCACTTGAGCATCCCATGTCAGGTGCTTAAGGCTTCTAAATAAAGCAAAGCAGCCCCAACACCAGAGCTCTAAGAGTACTTCTTTATCCAGCTCTCTTCATTGTTTTGACCTTACTTAATCCGTTTGAAAGGCAAATTTGACATAAGCTGCTTCACGAACCACCAGCTCGTGTTATAAGTTACCTTGCCTTGACAAATAAAGTAAAGAAGAAATGCCGGACAGCTACCAAATTGGAATGCCTTATAGTTCCAACTCGTTCCATGGTCGAGAGCACTCAAGTATCCTTTGCCTATAGTGTCGTAAATCACTCCAAAATCTAGTGGCCACACCGCCGGTGGTCAGCCTGCGAATGTCTTTTGGACAGTTCAAGCCAACTGTACTTTTATTGTGCCAAGTCAACCACCCAAAAGAATACTCCAAATTCCGCATAAATTGCGCACTCGCAGTAAAACAAAATGTGCTTTTCTCACTATAAGTCCAATCATGAGTCCATTCATAGAAGCCAGGAAAATTAATTGATACCATTTAAAATCATTCCTCTACCTTTGTGGTAAAATTAAATTTTTTATACGAGAAAAAAGAATTTTGGATTTAACCAATAAATAGTGAGAATGCTAAACAACCAATCAGCGTTGAGGTGATTGCTTATTTCACACTCGGACAGAGTTTATCGTGTTCATGACTCGGCTGGCTTGAAAGACTCTCCTTTTCAAATTTGTTGACTAATAAAGTAGGTGAAGTTAGTAAATCCTGCAGCAAGACCGTCTAATGTCGGGGCAACAAATTCCCTTTTAAGTGCCGCCTGTTCGATTGGATAATTTTGTGTCCACCTCCTTAAATACCAGAAAAAATTTCCTTTTAGTATGCTATTTTTAAGCCATATTTTAACCCAAAAGCTGGTTGAACGATTCGCAAACAGAATGGGATAGGAAAGGTGGGTGGTTATGATTTCATCTCGCCACAGAGGGGATGGTAGTAAATGGTGCATAGGAGGGAGAATTCTTGTTGAGCCTGTTAAAGGGGAGGCTAAAGGAGCCAATTTCTAAAAGGAATTGCTTTTAATCCTTCTACAATATTTTTAGCCAGTGTTGTGGAATTTTTGGACCTCCGACTGTATTGCGTCTCCTGACATTTTGAAGCGGCCGTGTAAATGAAATGGAAGAAGTCGCATAGCGCTCGTATCAGACGGGTTAGAACATATCCTAGCTTTTTTTGGAAGTAAAAATTAGCACTTTTTTCCAGAATTTTGTAGCAAGCAGTTGCTTCAAATAATATCCTTTTAGGTGATACATGGGCCGTTAAAATCAGCCTCGTGGACGTGGGGATCTCATTAGGTCCCAAGGATGAGACAAACGCCGAGTCTTTCTCATCCATATGACTTTGGTGTTTTATACGACTTTTTTTTTCTTCCCACACTATACGAATATGGGACGTCTTCTTCTAACCAAGCTTCATGATCTGGCACTTTGGAACCGAAGATGAAAGGGGGCAAATAGGGTGAACAATATTGCACCAGTCTGCCTCATTGCCAATCAAAAGTCCACCTATTGCAGCAAAAGTTCACAATGCTATTAAAAGCGGTGAAGTGTTACGCTGGAATTACAAAAATGTCGACTTTGTAATGATAGGCTCTTCAAATCAGGATGCTCTAACGCCCTAAGGAGAAAATAAACCATTACAATGTCACAAAAGTCTTACATGTCAAGAAGTGGGTACTCCACCTCATTTTTGATCAAGAAGAGAGCAAACACCCTTACCACCTTAGCAGTTTGGATTCAGATGCAAGTGGATGCAATCAAAAACTTAGAAAGTACAGATGTCACATATATGTGACACCGGGTTCAAACGCGTTTCTAGCTTATCTAATGGCAAAGAAAGGAATTGTTGGGAAAACCCATTAGCGGAAAGGAAACTAACTTTTTGATTTAAAAACCCTTTTGTCATTTTAAAACAAGCCTAGAGAAAGTACAAACGGTAATATTGGATGTGGCTGCCACGCAGGAGGTTTTAAGCCTGCCGAATTCAATTACGTGGTGTCATTGACTAGATAGACCGAGGACTTCAATCCCTTTTGTCACTGTGAAGAAATTTTGCATTTTTATTCAAAAACAAAGCAAACTTACCACTCGGACCAAAGGGCCACGCACCAGTTACCTCCGAAATGTCGTGGTACATGTTTACAAATCGCGGCATTGGATGAAGGCTGTCAGTTTATCCTCCCCTTAAGGCAAGCAGCTCTGAGTATCGAAAGATTGTCCACTCTCTCCGGGTATGTCTGTGTGCATGCTGTTGGTGTCAGGGTAGCCCCGAGCCGTTAAAGGCTGACCAATGAGCTGCACTGGTGGAATCGCGCAGCCTGCATTTGGACCACGCCTGTGCCAAGAGCTAACGGCCCGGTTGGCATGCAAAGTCAAGCTGAGGGACTTCTTTCCTACTCTCTTGACAGGCTGTCATGGGAGAGCACAGCGTGGCGTCTTCAATAATGGAGTCTGTTCAACTCAACAAAGAAAACGCTTTTACGATGCTCAAGGTATTGGCTGTAGGCGGTTTGGATCATCGCAATAAGTAGGATGCTAATGTGTCCTCAGCGAACAGACGAAAGGAGCAAAATTTTCTAAAAAGAACAATTGACGCCCTACAAGTGAGTAAATAGATGTACTTAAACCATTTCAAGGGGTTTGGTGGTTTACAAAATTAAAAAAGGACGAAATTTGACCTTTTGGTTAAATTTACAGATTAAAATTTTTTGCTAATGGTATAAAGCATGGGTTTTCTAAATCTTAAACATTGTTACGAATTCACTTTCCCGTCCTACAAATATTTTTTGAATAACAAAACTATAATACCTAAATTTTGCCTATCCAAATTTAAGAGAGAAGGCAAATCAGATGATCAATGATTTCTAAATTTCTACTGAAGTAAATTAAGTAGGTGGTATATTGTGCGCAACTCTTTCTCTGGTGTGGTCTTACGACTATGATTTTAAAGAAGAAAATCCTTTAACAGGTTTCTGAAGAGTGGTAATATGTTTGATACCCACGAGACAAGGTTAAGCACACAAATTTGTTTATTTGAAAGTTAATGAGTAAGGCCAACAAATTGAATTCAGGGTATGTACAAATCACAAACATCCAAGTTTTGCGCCAAATGCGCCCTTATTAAAGTCGTCTCTATCACATTGCTAAATTTGCTATGATTACCCAAAGCCTTGAGTTTTTAAACGCCTAACAATTTGAGATTTTAATTAATCTCCATCATGCTAAAATGAATTGCTTCGACTGCCCGCAAAAGTGTTACTATTCGAATTGCAGTCGTACCACTTTTAAACTATTTTAAATTTCATATTTTAAACGCAAACATAAAATGCAGAGGTAGGAGAATGGCTAATCTTTTAAAAAATACAAATACACCTAAATCGCCTAAGAATTGGTGACAAGTAGTTTGGTTCATGTGCTTACACTGGAAAAAAAGTATTGCATTACAAAACTCGGACCTACGTGCATTTTCTCCCCCAATTTTTTGATAGACGTTTGGTGGCTAAATGTCGATTACTCACTGCTGGAGACGGCATTTTGCGGAGTAATACGTTACTCAATTAAATTAAGTAGCACTTGTTTGGCTGAATTTTGATCTTTACAAGTTCAATCTTAGGTATTCGGCAAGTCGTGATGAGATGGAGTATTTTACTATTATTTTTTATGATTTATTCTATCTTTGAGACTTTACACAATATTTTAGCATTTAGTTAACACGTTTCTTACTAACTTTACATATATGTGACGAGTCCACATTATCACTTTAGTATAACTAGTTACACCAAATGTGAACGTCACATTTTCCAGAATTAAAGACGGTTTTTATGTAATTGCATAGCAGTTTTTTTCACTGATCTCTATAGTGCTAACTGTTTCTAGTGAGGAAGCCATTTTCGACCACCTTCATGGTATTTCATGCAGGTAGGGCTCAGATGCAAAGGTTGTTTGGCCTTGAGTGAAAAAATTAGGGCGACCACTTCTTCATGCAGGCCAACACAAACACAAGGCAGCATTTTCTTGCGGTCTGGCAATGCCACATCCCAAAGGCGTATGACATACGTAATAGGTGGATAATTAGGCTGTAGAGGCTTCTTCTTTCCGTTAGCGTTGCAATACAGCAGCCAATTCTCATCACAAGCCAAACATCAGATGAGCTGAAGTGCATAGTCTGTTTCTACGGACTTAAAAGAAAGAGAAAAAAAGGATAACAGCTTTTATGTTTATCACCTGTCGTTAGTGCAAGGCATGAAACATCCATTTGTTCAGCAAGATTTCACAACTTCACCTCTTTTGTTAATGTGGGTGCAAGAGAGTTAATTCATCCTTCATGCCCAGAAATGCCCTCAGTCGAGTTCTGGACACGTTATCCCGAAAGTCTTAATTCAGACCGAGGAATCTGAAGTCTTCTCAAATGTGCTGCATCCGTTTTTGATGTTTTCGCCACAGGAACTTGACAACTGAAGGCATTTCTAAACGAGGTATTCCAGACACGCATTACCGCCTACCAAATACCGCACCTCCCAAAATTGGCCTTCCCAGATGCGACAAGAGTCTGCCGTCAACCAACACTTAACGATACATGAGGTTAAACAAAGAGGAAAGTGGCACAAGGCACTCCCAAAGCCTACCGCTGCCCAATGTGGCACCTCTTACCTCTCCTCCACAATGCTTGCGTGTGTAAATAATAGCATACGCTATTCATGTGCCTCTTTGTAACAACACACATGCACAGAGCACACGGAGCTTTTCACAGTCACCTCACACAAGGGGTCAACACATATCCGGGATGCTTGAAGCAACTTTTCTGAGGCTCCATACCTATTACGCAACTGTAGTGACCTGGTACTGTGTTTAACTGTGTAGACGCTTCAGCTTTGCCGTAAAAGTACTTGTTGACATGACTACCTCGCTACCTACTGTGAAATTGCAGATGTTCATCAAGATAAGCCGCTGTGCTCTACGGCAAAATTTGTCCACCAGGAACAAAGCGGCTGCTCTGGGGTGCTTAGCTGAGGAGGGAACTCGCCCTTCCTCCCACTGAGTTAGACGCACACACTTGACTCCACTGAAGTCTCTTGTGCGCTCTCGGATCTTACACCTTCGTTAGGCATAAAGCTAAAATATCACCATGGCTGTTACAAACACCCAAGCGTTCACTGTTCCTGTTGTTGTTCCCTCATTTCATCTAGCTTACCGTTGTTTAGAACAGACTTGCCCAAGGCAGACCGTCTGCTTTGGCAATATTTGTGAACAGGGAGCGAAGGAGGCATGCATACGTTTTAATTGTGAGTCCGTAAAATCCATAGTCCCAGTTTGATGTGAATGTCTTGATACGACCTTCTTGTTGAGGAGCTCGGAAGATACGGCATAACCACTACCTCTCCCAGTCCATGCAAACTTGTACACACACGGTGGACCCGACTTTGCTGACCCCTTGAGGTCACTCCTCCGAATAGCCAGACAACACATGACCCGCGGTTGAGAGGCTGACTTTTATGACTCCATGGGTGGTCATTTCACTCGATATCATCCAAGGTTGCATGAAGACTCTATCTGTCTGATTGGCTGGATTACGATGAACACTGTCCTCTTTAAACTTCACAAAATTCTTAGCTCCATCCTTAAATGTCAAATCACAAAAGTGAGCTTTTTAAGGCAGCGTGGGGTAGGAGATAGTGTCACCATTTCGACTTTCCGTATGACGTGCTAACCAGCGTCGTATTGACATGGCATTGTCTGGCGCACAATTACTTGTCGCAACGGGTTCGAGCTATGTTACTTTATTCCTCGAATTTATTCATAAACAATACAACTGGACTAAAAGTAGATAAATTTCGCTTTTTGTTGACTATAATACTACTGTTACCAATATCGCAAAGATAGCGCAGGCTCACAAGGGGATTTTTCGACTCAAACTCAGCGCCACAAATTTGTGGCATACATGCTTTAGTAATTTATTTAATCACACGAGCTTGATTGGGACTTAAACGGCTTGCATAAAGTGAATTTTTTGTTCTGCTAATCAGAGATCTTGGTCATTTTAACACAACTACTTATGCTAAATACTGTTTGATAATTTGTGGTTGTTTAAAAAACTTGGACTGGTGAGCACATTTATAAACACCTGATTGGTCCAATATCCCAGATGGAAGTTGATTTTTTTCAGTTACTGCGCCACGTGCTTTTAGTGCGAATGTGGTGAGGCAATTTGCTTGCACCTGATTCGTGGATGGGAGCAACCAATAGCAGAGCTGTATGTCATTCGGCACACGGTGATTGGTTACTACCGGCAGAGCCATCCAGTGAGCTCCCAGGTAAACATAAGACCCCGCGTACCGCGACGCATCACTTGGTGCGCGTGCGGGTCAGCAGTGGTTGCGTACGCCTGTCGTTACAATCCCCAATTAACACGAGCGCATACTTTGTTTCTCAGCCTTCTCTTTTCATCTCTCGTCTTTTCATTCCTAACCAAGAGTCATGGGAACTCTTATTTCCAAGCCTCGCAGCGGTGATAATCCACCCAAGAAGATTCCTACACGAACCTACAGTGGAAGTAGTGTGAACAAGAAGCCCAAACTGTTTAAAGCTCTCTCCAAACGCAAGGATGAAACGGCAAGGAAGTCTGCTACTCTTCAGCCAACCAGAACTGGGGATAACCTCCAAGTGCCCTCCGAAGCTGCCACAGAACCGATTTTGGTTTCTGCAGCCTCTTGCGAAGTACGATCATCCCCTGTTGTCCTCGAATGTCGAACTCCCGGAGTTGCTGATGGAAAGGTGGCTCAGGAGCCCGCAGCTCCGACGAAGGATGCCATTCCCGTGAAGGCTGATTCCATTTTGAAGGAGGAAGAGGCGGAGACACCTGCCAAGATAGAAAAACATCCTACAGGATCTGAGGAACAGACTGTGGTTGAGAACGCCGATGCTATTGCGCAGGAAGTCGCGGACGAGGTGATTGAGGGTTCTATGAAAGTAATTGAAAAGGAGGTGGTGGAAGTGGAAAAGGAAGTCTCTCCAAAAGACATTGAGGAACCAAAATCACAGATGGAGGAGTGCCAAAGCAAAGGCGAGTTTGATGAACCCGAACCTGAGCCCATTAACGAGGTAGTTCGTGACCATCAGGAATCCGAGGTCGCCGAAATTTTGGTGAACGAGGCTCTTAACGCTGGAGTTGAGGCTGAAGCTGCGGAGAAGCAGGCTGCTCTTTCAGCACCCATAGATGGTGAGCAACCAGGATCAAGCCTAGAGGAACAACGTCCGCAGTCCTCCGATCAAAGCTCTGATTATGTGGAAGCCCTACAACAGAGCCAGTCGGTTAGCGAAGCCTTTGGAGACCCTAACGAGGTTAGCGATGGAACAAAGAATATAGAAGTGGCCTGTCTCAATGACAAGACCAGGGATGGTGAATTAAAAGACGTTCCAGAGGATGAAAAGCATGAAGTTGACGTCAAAACCGAAGAAATTGCTCCCGAAGGAGAGGATGTTATTCCACCCGACAATAGTATTCTAAATGGTCATGATGAAGTGCAGCACGGAGACGATGCGGGTGCTGACAAAGACGGATGTTTGGAAGGTGGTCCTGAATCCGACCCGACTGCTACATCGAAGGCCTCCGTTGGCGAAGATGTTGAGCATAACAAGTCGACAGCAGTTTAGGAATGAAGAACAATCAAGACGGCAAGTTCTGTTCTGGGGCTAGTCATCCACTAATCCTCCTCCTCCTCTCTCTCCAACCCAAACCCTTTTTTCGTTCTTCTGCCAATCTCTCCCTCATTTATTTTTCATTTTTCATTCGACCACCACCACCTTTTGAAGCATGCAAAGCAATCTACAGAGTTTGGCCTATGCTGTTTCCATTTTTTTGAACAATTGTAACAGCTATTTAATTTTGTATTAACCCAAAAAAGCTGAACTTCCAAATGCGGATAGTCTCTCTCCCCCTTGTCCCCTTCCTCTCCCCCCACTCCTCCATCTATCTACAGGCCTTATTGTGTAAACATTTATTTCTGTCAAAATTAAATCCCTCTTATTATTTATCCCCTTTGTTTTATTTTTCCTTCTGAAAATGTGGTTTCCCTTCCGTCGGTTTCGCTCTCATGTGAGCGACCTTCAAATTGAGGGGAATTTGTCACCTGGTTGGCGCACGTGCAGCGATCGATGTTCCCCATCAACCTTGGGGTCCTACCAATGGTGGCCAAGTGGGAGTTATTTCAGGCATATGGAGAGTGCTTTGTCTTCTCCATGACCTCCCTCATGCTCCCACCTCCCTTGTCATTGCATGGCTCGGCGAGCTGTCAATTAAGTTGTGTATGTACGTTCGTTTACTCCTAAAATGGGGGGAAGGGGAGGTCTTGTCACCGTATTGGTGAGGAAGGCGGATGGTGAGGTGGATTTTGCAGACTTCAATAAAGTTGCTTCTAGGAGTGGCTACGACTAGCATTTCTAGGTGTCCCTTGATCACCTCGACCGGTGGCGTGCTTGAAGGCGCGCAAGGCGCCACCCGTGGCGCCTTTCACCGACACTCCGAATCCAGCACCTCCGCAGAGGTGTTTAGATCAGGAGGTGGCATGAATCCCGGAGCTTCCGGCCATTTACTTCCAGGTCGTCGAGGTCGCATGAAAAGGGGGCCAGTCTTCAACCCGCTATGGCGAGAGTGACAAGAGCGGCTTGTCTCTTTCACCAGCCGCATTATGCCTGACTCGACAAGTGATGGAACATAGGTCCAGGAAGGCACAATGACAGGCCATCTATAATTTGTCATGCATAATTTGACCTCATCAACACTGTGGCATAGTCGATTCAGATGGTTTGATTGTGTAAACAAACACAATGACAAGGCTACCAACTGGAAACAAAGGAACTTGTGACAGAGCTGTCATTGCCAAGCCGTGAGTCTTGACTAGGCACGCTCCGATAACAGGCGGAGTTACACACGACGAGGAGGGGGCGGCAGGGAGAGGGAAAGGGCGCATGTGACCAGGACTAAAGTCCTTAGTGCCGGTGAATTTTGGCAACAGAAATCACCAGTTTTAGCGTCAAAAAGGGGGCTGGATGGAGCCCATTCATTGTCGTAGGGACGTTGCCTCCACGACTAGCTCTTTGGGGGATCTAGCCACACGATGGGCTTATTTTTTCAAGCACTGCATCCAGTGATGCATGCAAAAGGTGCAAATCTAAACCGGATTTATAAAGATAATTTTTTTTGCCGACAGTGGATTAGGTCACTGTCCTGGTCATCACCTGATTGGTTGATCGAGGGGCAGCTCATGTGGCGCGCTTGTGATCCACCTGAGCGCTGGGGCCCGAGTCACACTAGTCTGCGCAACTCACCCACATGGTCGCGCAAGGTCAGCTGGGTCACAGATACAGTCGGCGAATTGGAGGGTGGGTCACAGACTCCAACTCTGCCCATTGAACCGTAATTGATGCGCCCACAGCCGTGCGTCCTATGAAGCGCTCCACGTTGCAGTTTGTCCTCCTACTCTCTCAAATTAAAAGCAATACATTTTCATTTTTCCTTATCTTCTTCAACATTTTCACCTTTTCAATAGGACTACTTCCAGTGAGTGTAGGTGGACGAGGATGGGGAGGAAGTGTATTGCAGCAAGAGGACGGCAAAGTTGGCCGTAGAGTCCACTTGACACAGGGAATTGAGGCGATGCTGCGGAATAAAGAGCACACGACCAGTAATGATTGAAATCACTTCACCTAAAGCGATGCAGAGTGGCGTGGAGGGAATGGAAGTGTCAAACATTTGGCAGTGAATATGTCACGTTGGGGGCGGTGAACATCAGCCCTTTGTCTTGTGCCACAATGCATCAGCAATGACTGACATGATTCAGAATGGAGGAGTTAGTCACAACTCCACACGTTTAAGACTCGACAACTTCAAAGACTTTGTAACTGTCAGATTTCGTATTGCCTTTGGCACACTTGTCAAACGGGTTACACACAAACGCCACCACTCCGAGTTCTTACCCCCGACTCCGGTGTCACAAGTGAGACACGTGTCATCTCCCTGGACTGGTTGAGCTAAAAACCATGCAGAGCGTTAAAGGCTCGTGGTCTGTAAACAGATGTCATCCACCCTCTTTGCTCGCCAAGTGATCAGCTTGACAGTCATTTCAAGTTTGTACTTACAAGTATGCGATTGCATTCAGGGAGTTTTTTTCCCACGAAGGTGCTGCGTTTTTGGTAGTCATTAGTGAGATGTGAGATCGCATGTCTGTTGGAAGCCACGTAGTCCTTACTCCTCCACGCTTTGATCTTGATTACTCAGGAAGGGATTTATTTTGGCCCGACTTGGATTGACAACACTCGATTCGACTCGGTATGGTAAGCATTTATCCACAGAAATGTGCTCCAATTTGTTGCTGATGCATTTTTCACATGACGCCTCCCTTTTGGCCGTAGAGACATTGCTGACCTACCTAAAGCATTTTCAAATGACAATATCATCACTCGACTCAGTAGCAGAGACGCCGGCAAATGTACATGGAAATACGAACACCAACACAAGATGAAGTGTAATTGATCCCACCCTCCACAGTGGTGATGGGTCCTCGTATTCCTTAAACTT
>NW_020170434.1:204270-214360 GCF_000524195.1 Echinococcus granulosus
CCACTGACTCTGTTGAACGTATCACTCTTCATTCATTCCACTGGCACCTCCTTGTTCTTCCATCCGCTCTTGATAGCTGCCTTGACAATCTACTCGATCTCGCCTTTATTAAGTGGCACTCTTATTGTCGGGTCCTGTCACGGAGGCAACGGAATCACCACGGTCTGTCCACAACACGACACCAGCACCAGCACCAGCACCTGCATCACCGATCTGGCCGTTTCGTTTACCGGTGAAACAGATGATTTCCGGCACCCACAGATAGTGTTCAAAGGTCAAACGATTCGTTTGTTACCCTCCACGTGATGCATCCGGTTACCATGATGGCATGATAAAGGACGCATGCCACGTATACGTGTTCTCGGTGTTAGGTGAGAACGTCGGAATTCGTCACAGAGGCATGACACTGGAAGGTAACCTCCCAAAATGCGCCATGTGATAAAGTGGCTTTGTCAAGCAAGGGGATGTGTGCAGTGGAGCTATTTCAAAGCTTATCGCCTCGCTTTTAAGGCTAATATTCCTATTATCTTGTTTAAAAATAAAATTTACTTGTTTATTCTAGACGATTTACAATGGCGGCATCGGTAATATCTCCCCACCGCCGACTTTTGTGGGAGGCAGGCTATTTATTCCGGAGCTGAGATGATCTGATTACCAGAGTCACTAATTGAAGTCGTAGCAGCCCAATCCAATGCGGGTGGTACATGAAGTTGTGATAAGTTTCATTTGCCAGTGTCATAAACAGGTCGGGTTGTACTCTCTCCGCTCGTTGTTCTCATCTGCCTCCGATTCCAGAAACCATGGCAGAGGAGGACTTATTTGGCACCTGCTAATTGTCTCGACGATGAAAGGCGGTGATATCCATTCAGCCGTTAGACAAAGGGTACTAGTTAAACGGACATGTTCTACAAGTAGTCAAACATGTGTCATACAACGTCAAAAGCCGGCAAGTGATGATTGCTGTAGTCATAGGCTGAAGGAAATCACCCCAAAGCAGCCAAACTCACTCGAATCTGATGTAGGTGGATGGAGAAATCTTAGCAAGTGTCATATGTAAATGTCATAAATTTTGAAGTTTAGATAAGACCATTTATTGTTCGGCTAATCTACCTTTAGGTGACAAATGGGCTGATTGTACAAATCCTGCGGCTGAGAGGATTCCACCTCCACCCTTCTCTAGAGAAGTGACCAACATTGACCTCCCATTCCCCCTAAAGCTTAGATAAGGCGTGCAAATAATACTTCGGAAATGGGAGATGACCTTCTGTAACCAATCTCCCCTACTTTAAAGGCGTCGTAGAGGTGAGAAAGAAAGGGCTGGCGAATAATGTACTAGATTTATAATTCTGAATATTTTTTTCGCCATTAAATCTGATGAATATTGATCTGGTACCTTTAGATAAAATTATTAACCCTTCTAAAACAAAATTTGCCTTCACGTTTTAAATCGTTCTAAAGCACTCATTAAGATACATTCTCTTTAGCCACAAACACTTGAGCAACAAGTTAAAAACTGGGTGATTTGCCCGATTTTATGGTCCGTTTACGTGAATAAGTTAGTTTTGTTTACCTCACCTGCCTCCTGAATGTTTAAAGCTGAAAATAAAATTGGTTACACCATTGTTGATAAATCACAGACTATCAGTCATGCAATTGTGGGTGTGTAGGTTTTTTCGCTCAAATGACCTATTTCCAAAAATGCAACTCAAGAAGGTGATTTTACACTGAAAATTTTTTTTTTTTCATTACTTTAAGTGCATTCCAGCTGGGCGTTAGCCTTGAGTCACCCCCTTGCAGCTCTCTCATTGGTTAGTTTCCATTCGGTGGGGTTGCCAAAGTCAAAGCAATGCTCTGCTGACCAATCAGAGGGCCGGAAATGAGGTTTTATGCGCAACGCTGAGATGACTCATTGTCATCCATTTCCCCAATTTTAGAGCCTCCAATACCCTTCTATACACCCCTGAAGGTGGAAAATTTCCCGCCTTTTCATATCTTTTTTGGAACTTCTTTATTTCACCCTCTAGTAGCCAATGGGGATTAAATTCGTGTCGGAATCATCCGATTCAACTGCGGAGTGGAATCGTCGGTTCCTCCATTGTATCGAATTCTCGCGTAATTTAGACTCAGCAAATGCGCAAGCCTTGCATGAGGCGTTGGCGATGTTTGTGATTGACATGACCTTGAGAGCCTTTCCTATTAGCACTGAAAACTACGTCTTCATACTCTGCCAAAACCCGTACCAACATAAATTTGGCGTAGAAGTAAATGAGTAGCGACCCCAACTTTATCCTAACCCTAAAAAACGCCCCAATCCATGCTTTCCATTCGATGTAAATAAAAAATGTATAATCCCTGTTGACTGACATCGTCTTCATTTGGCACACCCCGACTTTTCGAAAAGGTTTTTTTTTCCCTTTTAATCCAACTTGCATGGTTTAGCACTTCTAACTTATCTATTTTTTCCTTTGATTGGTGTGTTCAAGGTCAATGCCTATTCGACAAATGGGAGGTGAGTAGCCATCACAGCAAGTACGACTGAACACACTGATTGGTTGTACGGGCGTAGGGGGAACGAACCTCCACCACCAGGCATGAATCACGCAACAGGCGTGCAATAAGGCGTCGGCTGGAATTTGGTATTTACGAGAGCTCCTCGGCAAACATAATGCCATGAATCATTTGTGTACGCACCCATTATTCTTAGGAAGGCCTGAGTCACGACGATGCATCGCGCCCGCGCCTGATGCTTAGGCATTTCTTTTCAAATCACTAGTTGTTTCAAGGCTTTTGGCTGCGCTAAGCCAAAGTGAAAGCAGCGCGCGTGTTTAAAAATAGACAAATGTGATAAGTGAAGCGTCTGGAGGTTAGTTATTTCACATAAAAAAAACTTTTCATAGGTTAAATAGACAAACCGACCAATCAGAGCGTGAGGAGGCGGAAAATCGGCGCCTGATTTGCCGATGCACAAGGCGGAGTATCGAAGTTGGTGTGGATTGAATGCAAAATTAGTAAATGACACAGAAATTGATTTGGTGAAGAGGTGAAGTGGTCGACACAATTAAACGTAAGCACTTTTTTAAATTAACCATCGGACAAGGATGAAGCATTGCCACACCACCGATTCACGCGAAAAGAGGCTCATTTTGCCTGGTCAGCTGTCACCTCCAGTTTTGTAGCAAGAAATCGCATTGCTGTGATGCATCAGCTTGCCTGTGCTTTGGTATTTGTCCTCCTGGGTATCAGATCAGCCATGATTGCGTTTGGTGCTGTCTGCTTTTGATGCCACGGTGAATTTCGTAAAGGGCTAACCCATGTTTCACGACCCGACAAAACAAATTTTACTCTAATATGTAAAGACTTTTTCACCCTCAAAAATGTTTCGTCGCAAGTTTTCAAAATCTTGCAATTATATTGCCTTTTTAGGCACAAGTGTGCACGGAAATCGTTCACTTCCGGTGTCACATATATGTGACATCTACGTTTCGCCAACTCATTCTGGCGTAATTCATACAAAATGTGTAGTCGCCATCAGTCAGTTACATTGACTCGCTGAGCAGGCCATTTCGCAGGAGTAAATATTATAAAATATGCGTAGGTTGCCCTTTTTTTTCGGTGGATAAACGGACATGAATTAGCGGGATGTGGGAGTCGACTAGCCGTACAAAATAGAATTGTGTAGAACGAAGAGGACAGTAAATTATCAGGTTACGTCTGGCACTGCTACACCCTGTAATATCCACAAACAAGGCTGTCTGGTCAATGTGGCCGAATGACATTTGTGCTGTTGCCGAGCGAAGCTTTTCAGTCTACTGTACTCCGTCCCCCCCCCCCGCCCCCTCTTGATGGCGTAAACGCATTCCATTTTTTCAGTTTTTTGGATTGTTTACTCTACAGCACCCTGATGAGTAACTTGATCGGGATTCAGCCAATCACATCGAGGCATATGGTGGGTTGTTACTTCCTTTGTGTACTTTGGAAGCCAAGACCGTTTTTTTTGACGCACTTGATTCATGTAGCCAACACTTTTCGTTCACAAAACAAATATTTCATGCGGCTACTTAGCTGCAAAGCTCATTCAATATCATTTGTTTCCAGAGCAGTGATGAGGTGAAAAAGGAAGCGAATGCCGATACCACCGAGAGTGCCAACGCTTCGAAGACGCCAAGCCCCTCAAGTATTGACCCTAAAAATCAAGCAATAGCTCAAAAGTGCCTCGTTAGACGTCCAGACATCATAAAGTCAAGGTGAAATCACAAAGCCATCAGAGGATGAATGAAATTCTAAGTCCCAATGTAGCGAGATAAGGACGATCGGGTGGAACTCGACTAGAGAATTCCACGGCTCGATCGCAGAATCGCCAGGCAACCTTGGCCAATCACTGCCGAAGGGTAATGGTCCATGTGTTAAGCGCCACTTCCGTTGTTTGCGTGGAAGGTTTTGTTGGAAGCGACCCAAAAACTTAGTACACCCCGCCGCCACTACTTAAGATTGAGCGATACTAGGTATGTCCCTTTTTCCAATTTTAGAATGTCAATTTTCTTGATGAATCATTGCCGGTGAGCAAATTAAACACTTAGACTAGGTAAACACATTCCTCCATCGCTAACTTGGAGAGGAGGTCATCCAACTTTCGGTCACTTAAGAATGTGCAAATAAACGAGTCCTTTGCAAGAGAGGCGCAAAATTCGATACTATTGGGAACGGGAATTCGCAGCCTTTAATTTATGCCACTCGCTGCTCCATTTACTTAAAAAATAATGCGCTAGAAATCAAAAGTTTATTCGACAGTGACTTCATGACTAAAGGAAGCCTCATTAGGTTGGCGGTTTCGCAGCAGCTAAGCAGATGGCGAAATTTGTATTGGCGCGCTTCATCCTCATGACTGTCATTGGGTGAGTCAGAGCGGGCGTGCGTGTACACACCAGCCTGGATTTTCCCACCAATGAGAAAATGCTGTGTCATTGTGTTCGCTTTGCCTGGGCGGCGAGGGAATAAGACGCTGTCACTGGATTGGTCAATTTCCACACACAAGTCCTCGATTCACTAGGACTTTCAGAAAAGTCAATTTAAAGTGGGAGACGTCAATCAAATGTCGTGCGTAATAGGTGGTTTGCCATTTCGCAGTGGTACTGTCAAACCATGAAGTTTACTTTTTTTTTCCCTCGAGCATTTCCATGGTAACCTAAATATGGGCTGGGCGCTCTAAATGTGGAAGTCCCCTTTTATCCGACAAACAATTTGGCTAGATGGGAATCCGAAATACAAAATCCTCTAGAACCTTCTTTTCTTCCAAAAGTATTTTTGCTAGTGGCTGTTTGCAATTTACTTTGGCCTTGCTTCTAGGGGACCACTCCGACCTTGAGGGGACAATTAAATTTGCTAATGTCAATTGTGGGTTCTAGCCACAACCCGTGGGGCATCTTACTCGTCAATGACGTGTCAAGGTCGGGTCGAGGATTCCTCTCGCACTTTTGCTGAATTTATACTAAGTGAAAGATGTATTAAATACACTACTGAAAAGGTTAAGTGGATTCTAACATCTGATGAAGAAATACAAGTCAGATTTCAGATCTCATTAGTTTTTATGTATATACAGTAGACAAACTCTTAGCAGAGGTTTTTTCACGTTTCATTCCCTTTTTTAAACTAAAATGGGGCTGAAGGACACTCTGGAGATTGTCCCGACCAATGATAAGTTGAGTCAATATAATTCCTTCCTCTTCCAGGGAATATTGCGTCATCACATAAAATTTCTAATCAAAAATTTTACCAATTTCTGCATTCCCGGGGCTTGACTTCTGTGGATCTTGGCTGAACAAACAAGTCGGGCTCTCTTGACAAGCAAGGGGAGGGGATGTTTGGTCGTGAGTCACTTCAGCTAATAACAAAGGCGGTCGCATGGCATAGAAAATGGACGGATGATGGCCGGAGGTTCACACGTCTCCGTGTTATGCATACATCCTGACTGGAATGGTAATGCAACAATACTGCCTTCCCCGTCAAATCGGAAATGGGTGGTGATGGTGGTGGTGACGAGGAAATCCTCAGATTTCTAATATCATCCGGTCTAGAAATGTGGATGGATGGCGGTCAGTATCAGCCGAGAGTGACCGACGGAAAGGAGGTGGGAAGATTAATTCCGTATTAATGGGCAGATGGATGAATAAACGGAACAAGAGTGGATGGAACAATGGCCTAGAACTGAATAGGTATTAGACAGGGGAAATTAGAAATGACCGGGTCAAGTATGGAGGGGTGAGTAACTGATCTTTGTAAATTAATGGGTGGATAAATGAACAATAAGACGGATGGATGGATTAGTACATAAATCGTAGATTTGATGGAGGACTGGATGGATAACGTGAAAGGCTGATTAAGTAGAATAGGTGGGTGGATGAAAGGGAGGTTGGATGGATGGATGGATAGACGAATGGATGGTCATTTATTAATTTTGGTGTTGACGGCTTCTTTTCTCGTTTGAAGGTGTTTCCTACCTCCTAGTAAAAAAAGCAGCATCAGGCTCAATCCAATGGGGACAAATTCATGACACGAGTAAAGCAGTAATTGTCTTCAAGAGCAAAGTATGTTTAAGGTAGTTGTTTTAGGTCTAACCGTTTAAACAAATCCTGGAGTATAGGACATGCGCTTTTTCAGTAGATGTTCTAACCACTAACGCCAGCGAGTAGGCCATTGACATCGTCCACCTACCTGTTGGTAGCTCTCGGAGGACAAGGCTTCAAATAATAGCTCCCTTCACAAGGCGAGTTCAAATTAGGCCACCTAGAAAGCCGACATGATCATTCACTTCCAGGCTAGGTGATCAGAGCCGTGCTGAAAGAATTCGGTAGCTTTTTTGATCTGTAGCGCTTAACAATCATCGAAACAGTCACTCGTTCACTGCGAGTCCCGTGGATGATGCTCAGATGTACTGACTTACTTCAGGAGACAAACACTCTCCCAGTGGGAAATTTCATCCCCTACCAGGAGATCTTGGGGAACACTCGACTTTCTCCACACCAACCACAGTGTCAATAATGGTCTACACCACTTAATATATTTTCAACAGAATTAGGTACAATTGTTTGTTATAAACTCGTAAGGCACCCGTGTCACGTATTTGTGACGTCGAGCTTGGCTTCACTTTTATTCTGGAGTTAAAAGGAGGATGAGATATTCTCAATTAATAAGGCGATTGTATGAAGTCTTTTAAACTTGTCATAGGCGCTGTCTCACAAAGAACTCTAAATATACCTATTTGACAAAGAGGGGATGAGGGAAGGGGTAAGGACACTGGTGTGACATTTGAAAGAGGGCAAGTACCATCCGACTTAGGATCGTTGTCACCTGAGTTCGACAGGTAGTCGTAGTGCTTCAGAGGAGTCTTGTGTTATGTGGGAGACCTCAAAAGAACTGGGCTGGTTCAAGGTCTAATCCGTTACTTAAAACATTCGCATGACTGGCAACCTACTTAAATGAGAATTTGAGTTATAAGTAGGTAGCAAGTTCAAATTGCTAAAGACAAAATCAAATTCCTCAAATGTCCAACCTTTTAGTCCTTTACCATATCAGAGGAGGGATGAAGGAATAACAGCAGCAGGGAAAAATACTAATGTTTTGTCGGGTTAGCGTTTCATGCATGTTCGAATGAAACCAAGACTCCAAATTCCATCCAACCAGTAACCACTTTTCAATTCTTTTGTATGTGCTTAGGATTAATAGAATTCCTTTTACGCAGATACATTCATCTTTACGTCTTGTTAACAGTACGCCTGAATCATAACAAGGCAGTCTACTTCGTTTCGCCATTGATGGCGAATTGGTCTCGTCCGCTCGTTTTGATCCTGTTTTGGCCATGTTAAGGCAATTATTTCTCAAAAGCAGTGAGAGGGACGCTCAACTCTTTCGAGGTATCAAAATTAGAAGACTGCCTTGTTACCCTTGTAGACTTACGTATTTGTGTAGTACCACTGCCCCTCTAGGAAGACCAATTTCCTTTGTAATTTTATTGTAAAATGTGTTGACTAGATGTCTAGGATCAGGTAAGCGTTCCACATGCTGAGTGGATGCTCACGGAAGCATCTGCTGCACTGTAGTGGGAGAGACTGCCACGTCTGGAGCTTAGGCGAACAGTTCAACTTCGATGACTTTACACCGCATAAATATCTTGATGGGGCTGGCTACCTACAAGTCTTCTGTACATATCCTTGATTTTGAGTTTAGAGCCTCCGGTAACTAGAAATTTGTCTTAGCTTCACATGTTCCATGGACGCAATCATTGCTAGTGCTGATTAATGGCGCTTGGAAGGTGGGTCCATGTGACGCACCCTTTCCATGAGTGGTCGAACGCGCCTACCGCCCGCATAAGACTAGATGTTGTATTACTTCAGCAACAGTCCATCTGTTTGCATGCCTCAGTGAATGTTCCGGTCGGAGATGAGCGATATCAGTATCTTTCTCCTTAACAGTAGGGTCATCAAATCTTGGCGGATAGCTATCTCTTCATCGGCCACCTTTGTAGACAAAAAAATCTACAAGACAGGATGTATTTTCAGTGGTCCTCTTTTTGTCCACCCAACACATCCAATTTGAAGAACAGCGAACTGAAGCTTGGCCACCTTCAATGCCGATTACCCTAAGATTTATGACTTGAATCCAAGCCTTCTCTGAAGGTGTAACGAGAAAAGGGACCGATGGAATGAGCAAAAGCATGCCCATTCAGTGGTGTAGGAATGAAAGCCATTTTATGGAGTCAACAGTCGATAAGGAAAACATGAGATGCTGAGACAAAAGAGGCGAGTGTGGTAAGCCCACTCCTCAAGGGAACACATGGTGGGACTGCCCTGTAGGCTGCAGGGTCCTCTGAAGGTCATCGTGCAATGGCGGCGCCGTCTTGAGCTAGTCCTCGGTGGAAGCAGAAATTACCGACCTCCACTACGTCTTAAAGTAACTGCCCTGACGATTCTCCATTGTGCGGTCATTTGACTTCCAAATGGTCTGTAAAGTAATGAAGAAAGCACACCACTGAAGGAAATCATGTAGGGTTTGTTGATAACTCGCGCGACCTCAGGATGACCTATCGCCTTAGTGTAAACATCGTCGTAGGCCTGAGTTTGAATTGTGAGTCCTTTACGAGACGAATTATCTCGTCGGGTAAGTAATATGAGTGACTTGATGATGCTCTACATCGTAAGGCAATCGCTTCCAGTAATAACATTTGCTATAATGCCAACCATTGCACTTAGGAAGGTCAAATGGACTTTTGTGGGTGCCTTTCAAACCGATGAAGCCCCATCTTATTCCACTGATAGGAATTGTGCAGGTTCTGGAGACAGGGAGAGCTGTTAAAAGTCGAATTGTTTCAAATCTTCTGCAGCACACCTCCGCGTCTTTGTTTTTTCGATAGGATCGCAATAAAGTTGGCTTTACCAGTGCTGCTAGGGTATTTATTCAAGTCACACCGGAAATGCGGAAGGACTAAGAGGCTATAGTCACGAACAAGGAGGTGGTAGCAGTGATGAAAACATTTTATTCGGTAGAATATAGCCAAAATAAATATGGAAAAATTCATCAAGAAATAAAGGCTAGACCGTCAAAAATTAACAATAAAATAACTTTAGAGAACAAGTCTAGTTATTTGGCGGCGTCAGGTGTCCTGGTAGCAGGTGTTAAAATTTTGACCTCCGGAGTCATATAAGTGTGACGGATTCCGATGTTCTCACCTAACACCGAGAACACGTATACGTGGCATGCGTCCTTTATCATGCCATCATGGTAAACGGATGCATCACGTGGAGGGTAACAAACGAATCGTTTGACCTTTGAACACTATCTGTGGGTGCCGGAAATCATCTGTTTCACCGGTAAACGAAACGGCCAGATCGGTGATGCAGGTGTTGGTGCTGGTGCTGGTGTCGTGTTGTGGACAGACCGTGGTGATTCCGTTGCCTCCGTGACAGGACCCGACAATAAGAGTGCCACTTAATAAAGGCGAGATCGAGTAGATTGTCAAGGCAGCTATCAAGAGCGGATGGAAGAACAAGGAGGTGCCAGTGGAATGAATGAAGAGTGATACGTTCAACAGAGTCAGTAG
>NW_020170434.1:214460-216522 GCF_000524195.1 Echinococcus granulosus
AAATTTAAGGAATACGAGGACCCATCACCACTGTGGAGGGTGAAATCATTTACACTTCATCTTGTGTTGGTGTTCGTATTTGCATGTACATTTTCCGGAGTCTCTGTTTCTGAATGGTTCTTCAAGTTGGGTGCTGCTATATTCATTTGAAATTGCTGAAGGGCGATCAACAATGTTGCCACAGCCAAGGGGGAAGCGTGAGGTGAAAAAAAAAGCATCAGCAACGTATTGCGACTCACCTCCGTGGATAAATGTACACTGAATCAAACCGAACCCGATTAGTCCCAGCGGATTGAACCCATTCGCGTCAAGCCCAACCGATTCGGCCAGCGTAGATTAAATAGCGAAGGAGGAAGAACGACAACCATGTAACCCTCAAAAGAAATTTGATCTAGTTGTTTATTTATGACTAGCATAAGCAGATCACACTCGTGGGAATCAGAGACATTAATGCAATCGTAAATGACGGCGAAGCCGCCAGCTTGGAGAATTCAAACAATGCGGCGTGTAAAAAGGGATTTTGCTGTACCTTGAAGTACAATCCATCAATTTGTGGTGGTTGAGTAGGTGTTGGAGAAGGCGAAAGAAGATGCAAAAAGCAAAAATGAGGGAGGAAGGCGACTAGTAGAGTGAAGGGCGTCAATAGTAAAAGTGAAGGGACGGCTATGAACTACTTGGCACCCAGTTGACAGATCAACTGATAGATCATCCAGACGACATCGTTCCCATGATGCTGTGCTCGTGGACAGTACATGTGAAAAGAATGCAAGCAGGTAACAGTGACAGTGACGATCAGGAGACCACATGCGATGAGTATGTCCACAATTGTTTGACATAACCTCATTTTTGGCATCTTCCGCCTCACTTACATGATCTCATGCATCCAGCGAAGGAAGAGACCGAATGCCACGGAAGAATTTGAGATGAATTGTGAGGTGTGGAGAAGGTGGCGACAATTTTTTTTGAGAATTATGTGCATGAATAGGTCTAGTGGTAAAAATTGTAAAGTAGGGCTGCAGAGCTTAAGGGTAGTCTAGTTTGGTCGATGGAAATCAAGCCAAAAAAGCCAAGTCAGGCAAGGTGAGGTGAAGGGGGTCAGGGTGCCGAGTAAACAAAGACCCGACCTTCGACTAGTGTGTTGCGGTGCGTGCAAGCAAGAACTAAATTTATGCGTGGCACGAAAAACCACGAGTAGATTTGCATAAATGACTCTGTAGAAGCAAACTGACGCGCTGTTGCCATGTGACATTGGTCAGCAACTGTGAGGCTGACCAACAGCAGTCCAGGCAGCGCGTACTTCAAAGCACTTCAGTGGCATTTTGATGAAGAGGTTGATAGAAGTGACTTCCTCATGTGGTGAGGAAAAAGGGAAAGTTACAGTCCTGATGAATTACCGTTCCCATATGACACCCATTGCCACCAAAAAATTAGTGTCAATTTGGGGAGAAGGAAGGGAGGGGGGTGGGGGAGAGAGAAGAAGGCGTCTCTTCACAGACTATGAGCTTCCTACAGCCTGCACCCTGCATTGTTCCTCCTAGTTTATCGTTGCCAACTTAATCCCTCTGTGTGAAAGGCACGAGATTATGGTATCACAGGCATGATTGGCAGATGAATGGCAAGTGCCACATTTGTGACGCCAAAGTGGGGTAAGGAAATCGAGTAGTGTTAATTGTAATACGAAACTTGACATTGACAGTAACTTTGACAGTGTCAAGTCTTCAAGACGAGTCAATGCGCCGTAGATGTGAATTTGTGACTAATTGCGCTACTCCGAAGTATGACAGTCATTGCGGGTGGACTGTGCCTCCAAGACAAGCACTTTCATTTTACTACAAGCAACTGATATTCAACTTCTCGCCAAATGTCACTTCATTCAGGACTGGTGGTGTACCGTTCATTCACAGTCTGGACTGCTGTGAACTCATCAATTGGATCTCCGTACTGAGGGATGGAGGCTGTCATTAACCCTCCAGTTTGTTGAGAATACCTCCGTCACCTAGCTGACCTATTGTAACCACGTCGATGAGTTGTGCTGACGTGGGTAATCAGGGCCTCGGGGCTT
>NW_020170434.1:216622-272326 GCF_000524195.1 Echinococcus granulosus
GGGCGACCAATCAGATGATCACGAGGTCAGACAACAGCTACTCCTCCTTGCCGAGGTTCCACCTTCACTACCCTTTTACACTAAATATTTAAGAACTTTTAAACTTCATTAACCGAACAAATTTGTTGTTTTTGTACTTTATTGTTGACTTTCTTTGAGGAAATTAAGGTCTCACTTGTAATGTGCCAATGTAAACAACTGCCTTGAGAACAAGGGTGGGAACGCATTACCCACTTGTGTGAACTGAACCGAAGCAAGTGGAGATTGTGTATGCATGTGTGTGATTGTACTTCGACATTTCGTTGAAGGCTGGTTTGTTTTTCTTTTTAATCTTTCACTCAACCCGAGGTCTTGGCTCGCTGCCGAGGCTAAGCAGAACGTTCATTGTTCTTCGACTTCAAGGTCGGCGATTTAGGATCCAGTGCTCTCAAGTATTTATTTATCCTACTTTTTTGCAAGATTTGACAGCGTAATTACCGTGTTTTGCATTGTTGCCAAGCCAACAGATGACATCGGGTGATTTCGGTGGTATAATAGAAGCCTAGCCGTGCAGGACTCCAAAAAGGGTGGAAAATAGGTACAAAGTGGCATAGTAGGCATTAGTTACTTCTTACCGAGGATTAATCAACATTGAGAGGAAGTAAATACTGAAAGATTTTTGAAAATTGTTGAAGAAAATACACTAAAGCGGAAAAAAGGATATACGTCTGTTTGAATATGCCTTTTAGGTGGCAAGCGGGTGAATTGAACCATTCGGGTGACTGGGAAGGCGCCAACGGTTTCCCCTCCGGGAGGCGATAAACGCTAACTTTTCCATTAAACTTCACTTAAATGTAGAATCTCACAATGTCAGAAAACGTAACGTTCTCCTTCGACCGACCTTCCCTGCCGATGGTCCTGATACGTTGGAGGACGTTTCATTCTTCACAAATGACACAAACTTCTTTGGCATTATTCCCAAAGGCAAAAAGCACAGCGGATCTTAAATGCTCTTCCCCAGAACGTTTTCTCGGACGCTGAGAAATTTGGTATAATTCCAGATAGCAACCTTGAGGAACGCTGGAGCATATTTTCTTAAATCGGTATCTCACAGGAGAGATTTTCTACCGACACCAAAGGCGGATTGTGTGAAGAGCGTTTCCGTGACTTACCACAAACAAGATTCGAGGGAAGATGAGTCGGTCATTTAAGGCAGAGCGTTTGTTGGCACATTGTGGGTAACAAGCTCCCCCGCACAGACACCATACTTTTATATAAGTTTGTAAAGTTTGCAGCAAATAAGTCAGAATTTGCCTACACGATTGCGTTGCAACAACAGCAGGGGATAATCAAACATAATGCCATTTTACAGAGGTCGTCCCGCTTGCGTCACAGCCCCACCTTAGGGCAATTGATCCCTTCAACCTGTGACCTCAGATTTGACGGAAGAGGGAGAGTAGGCAGTAACAACAAGGTCCCTTATCGATCACGGAGAGCAGAAATCGCTATGTTCTTCTAACAATAGACTGTGAACCCCTAAATTCTTGAGACCCTGAAGTGATATTTGTCGTCAACAAGGACCTCACGGGGTTAGGCAAACTTTGGGTCTACATTTTATGGAAACACGGAACACCTTCCGGATCTTGCAGATACGCATAATATTTAGGCACTCATAGGATAATGACTGAGTAAAAAGAACAAAAAAGGGTTTTAGGTGGACCATTCAATGCTTTTAACAGGGTCATCCAGTCTCAGGACTAAGTTTATGCTGAGACCCGTACCTCTAGTCCATACGTTCACAGGAATTCCAAACCTTGAGATGGTATTTTCCTTCCAAACGTGTAAGTGTTAGCTCACAAGGCTTTACAAGGATAAGGTCTGGGATTTGTTTAAATCGAAGGAATTTTTTCAGCGATTTCGGGAACAATGCCTTCTTGTGCCCATGGATATTTAACAACTGCCGTTTTTAGACAGACTTTCACTAGTCTCACAAACAAAGAAATAACTGTGATATAGCATATACAAAGTTAATTCAATAAATGCTGCCAAAGATAACAGTATTTGAGATCGGAGGTAATATAATGTCTTATGCAAAATGAAAGCTTGCCTAATTTATTTGATGGGATTGCTTTTAAGTATTGATTTGCCAGCCAAATTAATCAAGGTATGGTAACATAAGAGCACCCTGGACTTTTATAAAGAAATAGCACACACAAAAAGAACAAGTAATTTTTATGAGTGAAGCGTCATTCCAGCAAAAAAATCCCTTCGACTGAAATAAATATAAAGCTACTTGATGATGTTCATGTCGATTGACCTTGAATTAATTCAATCTTTACTTTCTGCGTTCATTATTGTCGTTGTGCTCGGCAAGATGAGTCGGTTAGGGACGTTTTGAAAGGATGTTTTCCGGACTGAGATATGCAAAGTTAATTTTCGCTACTCCAATTCATCTTAAAATGGGTGCAAAACAGGCAAAACTTAAAGCAGAAACAATTGACGAGCTAACTCGATCAACGCCTTTCAACGAACAGGAGATTCAATCGTGGTATCGAGGATTTTTAAAAGTAAAATTTAATTTTTTTTATTCAGTGTCTACTTGGTTTTTGTTTTGGTTAGCATTTTGTTTGATGCACGAAGTAATGTTAATTTTCAACTCTAAGATATTATTATTAACCGAACAAGCCCTTAATTAGTCCCCTTATCTTATGGAGCTCGAATATATTTTAGTAAGATTGCATCTCATTTTGCGCTATTCCGTCGCATTGAAATGGCTGGGGTCATGCAATGCCATGAGTACCTAACGCTGATGCTTATTGCTTTAACATTTTTTGTACAAAAGAAAGGAATTGTAAAAGCTTTTAATGTTTTTAGGACTGTCCCAATGGGCAACTAACCGTGGAAGATTTTCAGCGCTTATACTGTGCGCTCTTTAGCTCCTCAACTTTAAACGGGGATCGCCACGGTGACCCGAGGCCGTTTGCGCGCCTTGTCTTTCGTGCCTTCGATCAAAACGGGGACGGGGTGGTCGAGTTTCGTGATATCATCACTACTCTGAGTGTTACAAGATACCCTAATGACGAGGAGCAACGGCTACGGTGGGCATTTCATATCTACGACCTCGACGGAGATGGCTACATCAGTCGTGGAGAGATGCTGCAGGTTGTCAAGGTGAGACGTACTACTCACTAACACTTTTCTGATAGTCTCCTAGCCTCCGGGTAAAGTACCACCTTACTGGAATTCTCAGTCAGTTTGCGTACGTACAGGGTTGGGGCCTTTGAACGCAAAATTCTGTATAAGGCTGAATCTTTACATGTTCCTTAATGAATCTCTCGGCTTTGTTTTTGCGCGTTTTGTTGACATCTAGCTGTGAAGCAGTTATGTATAAAGTGGTAGTCCCCTTCACTCCTCGACAAATGACCATGGTGAATCATTCCATGTCTGCCTAATCACCACAATCCATTCCCATTTACCCATAGCACGAGCAAGTAGTTTAAGTTCAGCTAATTTAGTTACCGCCTCTAAACTATCGTCCTGGGATAGCAAATGGCTAAAGTATCAGTCTTCTTATTGAAGAACTCCTTTTTCGAATATTACCTGACATTTTAAAGGGGCCAAGTATTTGTTGAATGTGTTCATTTATTTTTCAAATGTTGATCAACATGGTGGTTTCCATACTTTATCACTAATGTGCCGCTACTGCACTGGACACAAAAACGAAGTCACCCAGAACAATTCTTTTTTTGCTTTTCACCTCACCCGTAGATAGTACAACGTAGGTGAAGTTTGCCTTCTAATTAAGCTTAATTGGTGCCTTTGCCTACCATCGCCCCTTCCTACTTCAGTTGCCTGAGAGTGGTTATAATAAATTGAATGGATAATTTCTTATCCAAGGCACTGCCGGTACAACTGTTTACTTTGACCCGTACATCGTTACGTGGCTAAAGGGTCACATCTGATTACGCTGATAAACTATAACATGAAAACACTATTGTTTGGGTCCGCAAGGTGTAGGAGTCTGCACTGGAGTTATAGTCATTGCTCTTATGTCTGATCGTGGTTATATTATTGCCCCCTTGTCTTACCCACTTAAGCTTGATTCGGTGCTACTATATCCTAATTACCTAATTTTTACAAATAATCAGGAAGCTGTCGCTTCTTTAAAGTGACTATACCAGACTAACTGCACACTTGTTTATGCCAACGGCAGAGGGGGGAGTGGGGGAAGAGGGGCTTTTTAGATCTCATCCAACGTGGTGACGATGATGTCTAAACAACGGTCTGCTGATTATTGCTACTGTCGTCTCTATTGGTCGCCTTGAATTGTTCTGTTTATCGCATGAGTGTATTCCCATTTTGGCTGGCCATTGCCTCAATTTATCGTTCCTCAAAGGATTAGGTTGCTGTTGGCAGTGCAGTTGTAAATAATGGCCTATTATAAGGCATAAGAACAGTTCTCTGGGCTAATAATAGAGACAACTTTATTGGGTTTGGGCTATTGTCACCTTTTAAGAGTAGTATGTAGTAGTAAGCATTTTACTCTGGTAAAATTTCCTGATAAACGTCGTGAAATAGGTGATTTTTCCCCATTCAATAAACAGAGTCGTTTTAGCTTGCTTCTACTTGTTTTGAGTTAAAAAAAACACAGCATGTTTTTAACGGGGTAGAAATGTTTGTACTTAATCCCCAGTCACCGTAGCTGACACATGAGCCCAGTACATCACAAACCATTACCTGGTTCATTTGAGAATGTTTCCAGTGCCTTGTCAATAGGGTTAATTTGTAATGCGATAGCACTCTGATCCCTCCTAAAAAGGTACGCTTAAACATAGCCACTCACCACTCCTCGTCGTTTTCTCATCTACAGCGTTCCAAATATGCTTTTAAAAGCCTGAAAACCTTACTAGTAGCACTGGTAGTGAAGACTGAATAAGGACTGCGTTTTCTCTACTTTGGAATTTAAAAAAGGATGTGATTAGTCGCCACGTAGAGTCAGTAGAACACTGACCTATCAACCTGATGAGTAAATATATCCCTGATATAGAATAACACTGAACTAGTTTGGAGCCTAAAAGTGCCTTTTTAAAACACGATCAAGGCTCAAAATTTTGTCCCGTTTCTGTCTTTCGTGCGAGAAGCGGCAAGGGTGAGAGAGACTAGACCAATGTTAAGTTTTGATGACAATTGAAGGTGGGGGACGGATAAGCGGATCATCCGACGGGGACATTGACATGTGGTGCAGGAGTCGCACCTAGTCATAGTGACAATGCGCAATGCGACATCATATCAGAGTTAGGCTGATGCGGAGTTCTGCATCAATGTGTGGGAGTTCTCTCCCTTTGTTCACTCATTAATCGCTGTGGTCCATTTTCATCATACAATAAGGCGTAAATCAAAGCTGCCGGTGCTTAACTGACTGGAGTGGCTACACTCGAGTCAATTTTTTTCTCGGAGGATACGCGGTCATTTTTTAAAGTAGTTGGCAAATGGTTATTAAATTACCTCATCCTCATTGATAGTTCTTGTTACTAATGTTTGATTTCAGTAGTTTGGTTGACAAGACGACTGCTCTCTTTCCATTGTCATAACCTCCAGGTTAAATGGTTTGGCCCCATGCTTCACCTCTGAAATATCGTTGAAGTGGGACTGAAGAAGGTGTTTATGCTTTGAGAATAGACGTTATATTATGACACACAAAAGTGGGTAGTCAACATGAGTCGTGTGTAATGTGGGCGACTGGCTTTGATTCCACAAGTCAACCGCATAATTTCGTGGGCGTTTTTCTGACAAAAGAAGATATTAACCTCATAGCGACTCACAACAACTTGTCATCTTTTTTTAACGAGACGAAACCCTATTCACAACTCCATTTTTATGCGTCTTGCCTCTTAGGGGTAGAAAAATCTAGCCTCAAACACCTCTGCTTCTTTCTTACTTTTATTTACCAATGGTCGATTCTGCCTTGCTTGCGATCCTATGATTACCCCGTTGCCAACACTGAGGGGTAGTCGATGCTTGCAAACACACTACCAAGGGAGTGCGGAAGAGGGGTTTGAGGATGGGTTTGTGACAGTACCTCCCTTCCTTCCCCCTCTCTATCCTATCCCCTTCCCAACTGAAATGCAAATCACTTTACGAGTAAGTTTTGCGGCACGTGGTATGAGGATTTGCGTTGTACCTTTTTCAAAAAGCACACTTCCTTCTCACTGCTTCACTAGTTTTGCCTACTTTTAGTAATCAAGTTTTCTTGCACGCCTTGAAAGTAGTTCAAGTAGGTAGAGCTCAGCCGAGCCTGTTGTTTTACCTTTGGAGAGTAAGTAGTTAGTAGAGAACTTTTGGGTCATCAGAGCATCTCACCCACTTCAAGTGGAAAGTTTGGGGGAATAATCGCTGATCCCCTGGTTGGCCTAGTGCAGAAGCTACTTCTTATCACAAGTCAGTCAGCGTGTGACGTGTTTTAACAACGTAAAGGACAAAATAGGTTGACAGGCTTTCAAGCTTGTCGTCTGTTGTCAGTGCCTGGCGTGTGCCATCTATTTGTTTAGTGGGATTCCACAACATCCCCTCTCCAGCTGATATGGGTGCAAACGAGTTATTCCATCCCTCATGTCGAGTAATGCAATCAGCCGAGTTCTTGACACGTTAGCCTAGAAGTCTCAGCTCTTACTGGGGAATCTAGTCTTCCTGAATGTGCTAAACCAATTTTTTCCCCTTTTTTTGCCATCAGAGTTTGACTGTTGAGGATGTTTCTGAATGAGGTGTTCTGCTACTGCGTACCGCCATTCCTACAAATTCACTTTCTTCAGATGTGCCAAGCGTCTTCTGTAGCTTTGAGAGCTGAGGTTGTCGGTTAGAACGGCCGACAGGCTGGAATCACGTCAGCCTTCACCATCCTGGAGGTTTAAACGGAGAGGAAAGGAGTACAGAGCACAGCTTAAATGCACCGACACGACTTTGCTTGACACCGCCCGTAGTCAATTGCATTTCAGCAAGCTGTATGAAGCTATGGAGCTTAATTTACTTCTGTAGCGCAGAAACACAGATTTGGACAGAAATTAAGGTGTGTGCAGCAGGGCTGTTGGCATTTAAAAAGTAACATGAGCGCTTTGTTATGCCGTTAAGGCTTGACAACCGAAATCTACGTATACTGAAAAGTCGACTTACCAAGTAGCAACGTTGTGGGACCGTCTGAAGTATCAGACTGACACATTTAGGAGCGTTTTGAATTAATACGAGTCGCTTTTTCATGAAAGCATTTCACGATGGCACAACTAGTAAAACTCAAAGACAGTTTCACTGTGTTTGATGAGCATTTGGCTGTGCTGAAAAGTGAAATTATTTTTCGGTGAATCTCTGTTAGGTAATTTAGACCATACGAAACCAGTCTAACCGTGGTTCTGGTTGTTTTGAGGCAAGTGGAAGAGTCGTTAGGCGGGTGGACGGCTAGATTTGTGGATTAATGAAGGAATGCTAGAAGGCAGACTTGGTGGATGGATGACTGAACGGATAGACAGAGAGGTAGTTGATTTGGTAGAAAGGGGGGATTGGTACATGGAATCAATATGGACGGTTGAATGGGTAGGTGAGTGAGCAACTGCAACCTCGATGGGTTGTTGGATGAATACGCGAGTTGAGTGGATTGAAATACCCATCTAAGCTGGATGGATGGGTGAAAGAATGTCGCCTGAATGGATGGATAGATGGGTCCGAGGTGGGTAAATGTATCCATGCCTTTCCACTTCAAATGCTTCTCATTCATCCGCATTATCCACCTTGGACATCCAGGCGATACGACGTTTTTGAGTTAAATCGTACAATCTGGGTTTCCTCCATAATTTGCTTAAAGAATCGCGGGAATGAAATTGTTGATTTGACTCATGGATTTGCTTCAGCCCTTTCTGTCGCTCTTTCTTTCAAAACCCCAAAATGGTGAAGCTTCTGTCACGAATTCCGGACAAAAATGCATTAAAAAAAACTTGGTCCAGGGAGCCGAGTGACAATTCATCTCTTACGCCTAAATTGACAGGTATCCAAGCCAATTTCATTACCGGCGCGGGAGGGTAGCAAGGTAAATACTTAAATCCACCGCTTTTTCTACACTTTTTGTAAATCCGCCCCCTCTTTTAATAGCAATGAGACACAAAGACCGTTGGTCTGAGTAACCACCATTTGGTTGGTGAGTGGGTGGGTTGTTTGCCTTGGCTTTGAAGTCGCCCGCTGATTGATGGGCCAAGGCCTGAAAATTTGTGGTAAACATGTCCCGTCTTCTCGTGCCACTTTTGCCTGTTTGATTGAAAAGGGAATGGTGCATTGATTTTCTGAGAAATTACAACATTCTTGGCATAAATTTTTCTTCAATTTTACATAGTTGCCCCAAGAAATTGAAAGCAATGTGTGTAGTACTAACAACCAGCGAGGGGGCGTTTATTTGTGATGCCTTTTTGATGATCAACAAGAGGGTTCTCTAAGTTCCCTAAATCCCATATGTGCCCTATGACAGGAATGTCCATATCAAGCCGGGACTGTGAGTTTGGCAGTGGTTGAAAAAGAATTTCACCGTAGTGATGACAAATATCATCGGCCGATTTAATTTAGACGCGGTTAACTCAGAAAAGATTGAGAACAACAGTGATAGAAGTGCGTGCGGCAATTAATGGCGTCTTTCTTATGAACAAGGGCGTCAAACTACACTCCCTTGATAACCATCCGTACAGAACGCTTAAAGCGCACTTTGTATAGTTGTTGCAAATAATTTAAACACGAAAAACGGTGACGGTACCGGCTAACTGCCACAGCAGTCGTCTCTGTGAGCTTCAAGCATGTGGAACATCTTATCCTAGACGTAGAACACACCTGTAATGAAATCATACAAGTGACGAGTACTTCTGTTGCAACGGTAAATAGAGCACGTTCGTTGACCGATGCAAACAGCTGCGCCTTTGAAAAGTTCGTGCACACTGAGGGCGAAGTGAAGCGGACTGTTCTGAGATGATTCAGTCCTGCTAACAATTCTTTCCTTTTGAAAATTTTCTTCCCGCTGCATTGGAAAGTGCGCGTAAATGTGGCATTGTTTTTAGTTGTTCAACCTCAAACATCCTGGTTTGCTTCGGGACCCTCCACCGTAACATTTTAAACAGTGGACTGTGCGTAAGCCACCGAGATGGACACTTAATTACATCCCGGGCACATTCTACTAACAACCACTTAAGTAGCACCGGTGCGACCCGTTTTAGGCTATCTACAAGATGATCGGCCCTGCAACTGTGGCGCGCGAGATGCCAGCGGAGGAGGCGACTCCGGAACAGCGGACACGTCGACTTTTTGCGGTGATGGATAAGGACGGTGACGAACGAATCTCTTTTGCCGATTTTGTTGAAGGTGTACGTGCTGATGCTGAAGTACTGGCGCTGCTGGGAGCACCATGTGCCTTCGTCGTGGCTCCCTCCCCCTCCTCAACGACTCCTGAACTCCAGCCCACGTCATTACTGCCAATAGAAACCAATCAAAATGGTCAAAGGTGACTGGCAAATGGCTGCATCGTGTCATCTCTTGTGGTTTCAGGTGAGATTGTTGAATCGCTATCATTGATGTTGTCACAGGAAGTTGTCGGTAGTATCCCTCTCCTTTGGCTCGGAATCGTTGTTTTTATTGAGGTGCGTCAATTTGCCAATGGTGTCAGTGTAGCTCCCGAATCAATTCCAAATAAAAAAAATGGACATAAAAGTTTGGAAGTAGATTTATCGCTGAGGGAGTAGCTACGGAGCTTCGTGCCATCGGCGCGACAGTCGAATCGCAGGGGACTAAAAGGTACCCCCTTTTGCAAGCCCATTCTAGTCTTAAATGAGGTCGTTTCGTTAGGAAAGAAGTCCCAGATTTTCCAGCAGCACCTCACATAACAGCAAAAATAATTTATGTTATTAATCGCGTTGCTGTGGACAAAGCTCAGAAATGCTGCCTATATGTTGTCAGTAGTATTTTATCCTGGCACAGTAATGGCTATAGCCTGCTGATTTTTTATTAGTATCGCACCTTTGACGAGGGGTCAAGTGAACACTGAATGACAAATTCAACAATTTGAAACAATGCCCAGGTTTATAATTTACTTGGTCCTCTTAACTCTGATTGGTTGTGTCCTATTGACCAATCACATGACTGGATCTCGTCCTTTTTCCCTTCTCCCATAGATACGCATTCCGTCAGCCTATCACGAACAAACAACGGTGAACTGTTTCCTCCGACTCTAACGCTCTCCCCTTCCCGCCTTCCTTTCTCTTTCTTGTCTTTTATTTAACCTGCTCTATTGTTATTTGTCTTCACCGACTCATCCATCCATCCTAGGTGTTGTGTCCACTCCGCTTTTGTAATGCCTTATACGTAGGTATCACGACGTATGATGCGTGTATGCGAGGAAGCACTTGTAAATGCATGAGTGAGTACTAAGTGGCTCTTTTTTGCGCGCTGCCTTTGGGTCAGTCTTGACGACGTCATGGAGGAGATGGAGGGATGGAATGTAGCAGGGGGTGTCAACATTCTTCTACCAGCAGACCCTCCTCTTTTGAGTACGTGCTTTACATTTTTCGCACGGACCGATTTGTCAGTACGACTGAAGTGGCCTGATTTGCCACTTCATTGGTCGATAGAGGAGACAAAGTTGTCACGGTGCCTAGCTTGCGCCAAATTTTTGTTCCAGCAAATATTCGTCTTGGGTGATCGCGTTGTGTTCGCTGTGACCTGTCTCTTGTCCACTTTTACCGCGCATTTTGCGTTGTTACAGCCTCCAGGGGGTTGGTGCCTCGCCTGATTGGCACTTTGGTAAGAAAAATAGGTAAATGTTGACTCTACAAATGTCAGCAAGATTCGGCGCTGTTTAATTCCAAGACAGCCGCGATTATTTGGCTGGATCGCCACTAATTTCAGGCAAAAGTACTTAATACTCTTAGTCAAATGTGCAGTAGCCTTTAATTACGGACTTTACTACTTAAAACATAGGTAGCGACCAGTTCGGATGCCACCCCCGGCGTTCTTCCTGGCTACTCTTCTCTTTCGACCGTAGTGAGTCCTCTAGTGAGGCGTTGTCGCGTTCCCCTTTGAGCTAACTGTATCAAGGAGGAATCCACTTGGGCGCCTGTGATGAAGGATAGGCATACTTCACCAAAACAAGTGGCGCTGGCGTTATCACTCAAGCATAAAGGAGTATGACAGCATAAAAGAAGGGTTCGTTGTTGGCATACGGGGGGCCTGAGAGGCCGTGGTCGCGGACGGAAGACCGGGCTGTCGAAGGAAGCATCACCCACGATGTTATACGCACAGACGAATAGCAGTCCACGGCACGACCAACCAATCGACATTGAGCACAGACAGTGTGGTCACTGATCAAATAACTAACCGGTCACAACAGAGGGACCCTTACCAAGTCGAGCCAGGTGAGAGGACCAACTCCAGACCCTGCTGATCGGTTACACAGTTAGCGATTCGCCGAATCCTGAAAGTGCTAAAAAATCTCACGGAGTCGACTTATGTATTCCAAAAATCTCTTCCATTTACCAAAAACAAATGAGGAATTTAGTAGACTTGAAACGGAAGTATCTCCCAGCTAACCAACTGCCACGATCATGCAAAGGTACCTACCCAAAGAAGGTGCCTTCCACTACGTGAAGAGCTCACCGACCGAGTTCTTCCCGAACTGCCAATAACGCCAAAAAAGCTTCTCCATTGTGGACAAGCAATGCACCATTCATTAGCGAGGGTGACGACAGACAGACAGTCCTACAGGCCAAGACACCAAATGGGGACATAAAAAAAGAAATTGGGAAAAGGGGTGGGATGGAAGATGGGGCTGTCATCTTAAGCTGAATCCATTAGACGCGAGGCCTCAGCAGCGGCGTTCTTCCGCTTCAACGACTCCAACGCTCTGCGTCGCAGACGATCCTCTTCGCTTCGACTACTGCTTCCACGACGCCTGCTCAACCCGTCCTCATCCTCCTCCTCTTCCTTGTCCCTTCCTTCGGTGACATCGGCATCTCCGGTACGTCTTCGACGTTTGCCACCGTCGCCACGACTTTCAGTAACATTCACGTCGTTCTTGAATAAATGAAAGGAAGGGGATCAAACGAGATCAGCAAATATCGAGACAATCTGAAGGCCCCTCTCGCTTCAGTGGTTTTAAATAGGTACCTTGGAAACTATGCTACTAACCAAGACCACAAATTCCGCTTAACTACTTTGCCTCAAAAATCAACCCACATGTCGTTTGCGTCCGCGTTCTTTATCTCCTTCAACAGCATCATCGTCACGGGGAGCGTGTTTCGAAAGTCCTTTCCTCCACTTCTCACGCTTCTCCTCAGAACTGGAACTCGTTGACGACGAAGACGAGCTTGAGGATGAATCGCTGTAGGACTCCTCACTAGATGATGAGGAAGTAGAAGATGGGGCTTCATTGACGTCACCTTCCCTTCGCTTTTCTTTCCATTCCACACCAGGACTTTCAAGTTCGCCAGCGGGTGGTGGAAGTTTTGGACCTTCAGGAGACAGTAGCTGTTGAGGCTCCCTCTTGTTCTTCTTCGTACTCTCCTTCAGCATTTGCATCTCTCGCTTCTTTTTCTTCATCGACTTCTCCTTCGCTTTGAGCTTACGCATCTTCCGCCTCTTCGTGGACTTGCCCTTCTGAAGTGTGCAAAGGAAAACCCAGATTGATGATCGAATACTTAAAAAGCGCAGAAACCAATCGGAACCGCGTGCTCGTGTCTGCCCGATTAGAATGGACGCAAAAAACTGCTCAAGGATTAAAAAAACACAGGACGTGAAAAACGCAGAAATAGCATGCAGTTAAGCTTAGAGGCGCAGGTTACGAATGTATTTTAAGAAAAGTAGCAATGGTAGCAGCCAAAGGTCAATCCACCGTGGGGAGGCATGGAGACCCGCCCCGATAGGGAGAGAGTGACATTCAATGACCCCAAAAGTACGGAACCTACTTAATGAGAAGCGGAGTTACAGCAGAAAAGGGAGAAGTAAAACTCACTTTTCCGTGAGCTTTTGAATTCTTCCCTTTCTTCCCTTTCCTGCGAACGTCCGAATCGTCAGATGACGAAGAGGAGCTGCTGCTACTGTCACTTTCGTTGCTGCTACTGTCCGAGTCAGAAGAACTTGAATCTGATGACTCCTCTTCATCTGAGCTAGACTCTGAGGAAGACGACGAGGAGGATGTTGACGACGATGATGATGATGACGACGACGAAGAGTCTCGTCGCTTCTTGGTCTTCTTTTGCACCTTCTCCACTTTTTCTTCCTCTTTTTCCTTTCGCTGCTTTGCTAGGCCTTTTGGAAGCTCCGGACCCTCTGGAGAAGCTTGAGGAGCATCTAGAAGGTGGGCAGGAAGGCAGGCAAACATTCAGTGCGTGGAATTAAGGACATAGAAAAGGAGCACAAGTGAGGTTAGCTTTCACCTTCTCGTTCCCTCCTGTCCTTTCTCCCACCCCTTTCACCTGGTGGAAGGGTGGGTCCCTCGGGACTGCGACGGCTGGACGAGGAAGTAGAGGGCATTAGCCTTTGTTGGTGTTGCTCCAATTCCTCTCTCTCCTCTACCGGCTTTTTATCTCGACGTTGTCGTAATTTGGTACGATCTTCCAGTTCCTCGTGATTATCGTGTCGACGGTGCTCCTCTACGTATGTCTCATTTTCCATGGTCAGACGACCGCTCCGACGTCTTGAGATGAAAGGGGGATTTAACAACTTTCTCACCGGCAAATCAAAAAATGAGTCAAATTAGTCGAAGAAAAAGCACCTACCTCTCGTAGGAATCGTCTCGCCGCCAAGAGGACCTCTCCTTATAAGCTCGTCTACAAAGTAAGTCGGCGAGATTTATGAGAGGTGAGTGGCAGTCGCACACAACTTTGTAGCCACCAGGGCATAAATACGAGGGAAGTTGGAGTCGAATCGGGACTTCGAGTGCTTACAGCAATCCGATTGGACCCACACAAAGCAACACGTGGCAAGAGTTGCGATGTACATCCAGATGTAATGCATCCCTTCATGAAATAAGCCCCTTCCCGACAAGGATGCAAGACTCCTACTCATAAAGAAGACTTCAAGTACAGCAGGCAGGCGTTTGACGGTCGTACACGTGTGCGTTGGTGACGATTCCGGACGTGGTGGACACTGGTTAAGCCTTGACATAAAGTCCATGGTCTCGGTTTGAATCGAACCCCCATCGTAGCCTCAACAAAACTGACTTTTCAATCTTCCCATGTTGTAAGACACCCTGTCCCAGCCCTTCTGCATATAGATCTCAAAAGTTCATGACACCCCCGATAATTACTAGAACGCTCATGGTACAGAGGAAAGAAGAATGAACACTCACTTATCCGTGTCCAAATCGCGAGGCCTTCTACGTTAAGACAGAAAACGTATGTGTGAGTTCAACAGTGAACTTACAAGGAGATAAAATAAGAAACGACTCACCTCTCTTCACGATAGACTTCATCCGTGCGTCGAGACCTGTCTTCACGAGGAGGTGACCTCGTGACACCTCGACGAGGTGACTTTCCACCGCGATGGGACCTTTAAGGGAGAAGAGTTACACCGGATTGGTGATATAAGCAACCACGAGGAAAGCTAATTTTTCAACTCTACCAAAAAAGTAAGCAAAAAGAAAATAACAGTTCATTTCAAAAATGAGGCAAATGAACAAGAGTAGCAGAGGTCAGCCAAAAAACAAAAAAAATTGAAATGAAGAAGCAAAATAAGAAAGCAAGTGCTTGTCTCGTTGGGCCAAAGAAGGCTAAAGGGATCGACCAATCAAAACTCATCAACTATTTGCTACTTTGGAAAAGCAGAAAAAAAGTAGAGACGTTCAGTTTTACGCCACATCGCCTACCTTTCTACACTTTCCTCAGCGTCGGTCTTCCCACCGTTGACTTTAGCGTCGGTCAAAGGCGAAGACTGTTGACGCTGGGATGGCGGAGGCGGTGGAGAAGGTGTGCCTGCACGGGGCACGCAGATTGGACCGTCAGCGTTGTGAACGACCCTCTCCCTCTCCTCTTCCCTTGGCCTTCTCCCTTCCCTTGAACTTAAGCTAAAGAGAATGGAAAACCTCTACTTTCCATTTTACATGGCTACTGAATTGAATTAATTGATATTTGTTTTGTGTACAAACCGAGGTCGACGGCGCTCGTGGAAGGAGCGGATGTCCGCCTCCACTTCCATCTCCTCATAGCGACGATCCCTTGGACTTCGATGTCCACGACGATGGTGGTGGCGATGGTAGTCACGTCGATGACTAGAGGGCGATCTAGAGTAACTGCGACGGTGACGTCGTCTCTATAACAGGAAGGAAAGAGAAGCTAATAAATATATTGGGGTTTGGGGAATTCCGAAGTTTAAAAAAAAAATGAAAAAACCACAAATACTAACCCTCCGATCCCAATCACTCTGTTCCGCGGCTTCGGCCTCTGCCTCTTCTTCCTCCCTGCGTCGACGTCTGCTGCGACTTCGCTCGCGTTCGGAATCGGGCGAAGATGCTAATCAAGTGAGAGGAAAAGGAACCATAGCTATCAGAAGTAACGATTTCAACTACACCAACTATCCAGACTTCGTAGGTTCAATCACCATCGCGGTGTCATGGGTTCTTACATTGATAATACGTACTCTCCCAGATGGTTTGCCAGAGTCCGAGACTCACTCTTATGGAGGGAAGTCCCGATTTGACTAACCGACTAGTGGATCCAAACGTCATTAAAGGAAGCCATTCCGATCCACAATGACCCACAACGAAAGAGCCTTTGAGACCGCACTAACTTTGATACCTTCATGTTCGCCAAGACCATATATAATGGCTGAGTCGCGATCATATTTTAATTTGGAGGCCTCCTCTAGGGAGTTGCTTATGGTTTTGCATTCAAAACACCTCCACATTCGAAGAAATTGAAAGCAGCCTAAGGAAGAGGTTGGGCAGCACTAAAGATGGACAGGGTAGGAGGGAGAAGTGCACACAAAATGGATCTTGTGAAAACGAAAGGAGCGGAAGAGTGACCATGCACGCCTTGAAGACAAGGCTCAACTACACACATTCCTCTCCATAGTTATGCGATGAGGATTCAAGTCCAACTGTAATTTCCGATTTTAAAGCAATGGAACAGCAGTTGCCTACCGCACATGCCATGACATTGTTTTCTTATTACCTGCTATAAATTCAAAGGCACTGGTTTGACTTCAAGGTCAATGGTGTTAAAATCTACTCACTCACGCCAAGAGAAGAATGACTTACAGTAGCGGTGACGGTTCCTGCCACGGGAGTCGACCTCCTTTCTCTCACCGCGTGGCGGGGACGGTGGAGACCGATGACGTTGATTAGCAGCGATGGGTGAGGTGGGATGGTTGGGAGAAGGTCCGTCGCCACGTTCTCTCGGTCGATTAACCATTCCGCCTCCGCTACCTGCACTTCCTCCTTCTGATTGTCTCGAGGCCTGCTCCGCTCGGAATCTCTCTTCTTGGGCCTGCGAAACACGCATGTAAACAGCCTAGCAGATGTAGTGATGCAAAATAACTACTCCTGCTAGCCTATTCATACTTTAGTCACTGCCTTTTCCCATCAATCAAGTGGAGCAGACATTTACCAACGCAAGCAAAGTCCTTCAATTTATATGACTGGCGGGGGCTGAGACCTTGAAAATGCAAAAAAAGACTGAGGGAGTTATGAGAGTAAACTACATCGTGCCTATCCACATACGCCACTTCACCTTTAGGGAGATATTTGAGACTACTAACTGGTAAAAGCAAGTTGGATGCGTGTTTGCAAGCCCTTTTTCAGACAATTTTTTTGGAATTTTGGCCTGTCCGTGGAATCCACTCAAATGCAGCAGATAGCATTTGCATTCACAAAACAAAAAAATACATTTATTAGCCAAGTCGGATTCATAAGGAGGTGGATGCCAGAGTAGGGTGTGCGATAAATAATGGTGGGTTGACCTCGATTATGTTTCGAATAATGGTGTTTCCCGGGCATGGGCCAGTTTCTTGCTGTTTCTGCCACCTAGTCAAATCAATGAAATTAACTTAACTAGTTGGTATATTCGGACAGACTTAGTCCCGGTTACCACGACTAGCACATTTGCTGTGAAGGCCTTAGAGGAAGATGGGTCACACCCCGCCCAGATGGACCAGTTCAAGTGTTGTTCACTTGTAAAAAAAACGAGTGCAGTTATTCTCACGCCAAGAACAGTGGATGTATACCTCCATGTATTCAAGCTCAACCAATCTCTTCGCATCACATGATTTGGCGGGCACCCCACCACAGTTATCAGTACCCTGACAAGGGACGCATTTCATAGGTCGTGACAATGGTGGCATGATAAGTAAACCAGGGTAGCACTCATACACGCCCCAATTTCCAAGTGTTGAATTAATCCGTTTAGCGTAACTGGTAGAGCCATGACCTGGTGGAGACAACAAGCACATGTGACGCCGGGTGCAAACATTGCTAGCAGTATCACCACGGTTTACACATTGGAAACCCGTCGCCAAGATCATTTGGTTTGACCAATGTAACTAAGCATCGTGGAGGCAAGATAATGCCACTTACGCTTCAATTTTGAGAGAAAAAAACGATTTTTAAGAGGCAATAAACCTAGTCCCAAGTACCCTCGATTTGATCTCGGCCTAATTTCCTACCGGCCGTTTGACACTTGGAGACGCGGGTAGAGAGAGGCAGTGCCCATCTCCTATCCCAAATAACAAGTCTCCCCGATAAGTTCACCAACGGCATGAGGCCTCGAGCTGTCTTGTAAGAAGAGGACAAGTCCTGACACTAAGATAATAAACAACAGAGACAAACTAGTTCACGACAAGCAACTGAACAAATCTTTCCGGAAATCGCCACAATGTTTACCTTCAAATGATTTAAGAAACTGGTAAATGCGAAAAAGGCATAACTTTTGCCAAATCTAAGATCACACAATCCAAGTTGATTTCATAACAGCCAAGATTCGGTCAGAAGCATCTTTAAAATGCGCAGCCGAGAACGACAACCACCGATAAACGAGTGACCAAGCATCGACTAGAGGTAATTAGCTAAAAAAAGGTGGTTCGAAGTAAATTTGCGACGAACACCCTTCTGAACCACAAAGACTCCAAGAAAACCATTTTGGATCGATGGCAGCTGCAAGAGAGAAAAATTAGGAAAAATGCGCCTTGAACAATTTCTCAACAACTCCTAACTGAACGCTGAAAATTTCTAATTTATTTGAAACAACGCGAATTAGCCCTCGATAAGGCTTTGAAGTTGACCAACAGGGCCTATTTTTAACAAAAATATCTGAAAAATTTACCTAGTTGCTACAATAAGTGAAATTTCTACAGCGTGTCTGCTAAGCCCGTTTCCTCAAAAACACTAAAAGCAAAGCTTCGACTTTACTGAAGATCGGTTGATCCAACTAAACAGAAATTGCCGCCCAAGTAAGGGCGAAAAACGCTAGGTTACAAAATAGATGTCGAAAAATGATTTTTTTTCACGAATAGAGTTTGGGAGCGTTGGTTTAGTCATACAAGAGTTAAAAAAGACGCAGTATTCGAGAAAACATCAATTTTGATAGAAATTGGACTCCATCGGACAATTCTATAAAATTAAAAGTGTTTGACTAATAAAATACACAGAGCTTCCCAAAATGATGCATGACAGACCGGCTTCACAACGCACCACCAACTCCGTTCACCATAAAAGGCACGACCTGCTCCAGGAGACATGGTGTCAACCATGATCAACCACATAGATGCAGATTTTCCAAAAGACACGTTGAAAGTATCCCCCAAGCCAAAAAATTACAAGAATGATCATGCTGAGAAATTTTTGAACAAAGAAATACCCGATTCATCAAATATTTACTTCTTACCTTACTACCGAGAATTTCGGCCTTCCTGGCTTCTAAGAGGATGGCAGGGACGCCGCCAGTCGTGTTCATGGCGGAAAGAAGCAGATCCCAGAGCTCTGTGACGAAGATCCGTGCACTCTTGCTGCCCAGAAAAGCTGTGAGATTAATTTGAATGTCCTTGGGGTCAGGAAACTAGAAAAAAGAGAGAAGGAAGGAAGGCGATGAAGCAAAGGGAAGGCGTTACAAGGGCTAGATAGGGTCTCCAATTAAAGCAGGGCAACGAGACTAATATCATTTGGAGACCACGGTAAAAATGGTACCGGTAGATGCAGTAGCAGAGTTCAAACTGCGAGCCACCGCTCCAACACACTTAAGTTGATAGTAGACCCTGGCAACACCTAAAAGCCAATCAAAATGTATAAAAGAAAGGAGCTAGTGCGTCAAGAGAAATAAGTACGTTACTGCACAAACCAACCTGATACCCTTCAACCTCCTAACAAAGGTAATCATGTCTTAAAAATGGCATGTTAAATACTTATGGATTTAAAAGGGTACTCGGAGTGGGGAAAAGAGAACATAGCCTTACCTGCTCTGAGAGCATATTTACGACGAAATCGCAGACAATATCGTCCTCGTAGGAGAGAAGCTCTGTAATGCGCTTAACGATCCAGGGTTTAATTGAGTCGACGTTAACTCTTTGTGTATCGACCTGAATTTTTTAACAATGTGGCAAAAGGTCACCAACTTTTTCATTTAAGTTGTCACCAAATTTCATGCTTTTTAAAAGTTTTTTCTTTTTGTCGGCAAATCTAGAATCCTGATCGGTATTCGTGCCCTGATAAACGAAGTAATGCAAAAAAGAGAACACAAACTACCTTGAAAAAGCCTGCATCCGTCATCTTGGAATCCGAAGTCAGCCAGGCTATTCCACCAACTTTGCAGCCAATCAAAATTTTGATCTCAAGATTTGACTCGTATACAACAAAATGGATGAGTGGGTTTATTCCTTTAACGATAGGCGATTTGATATCTGCAACAAGCTTTTTCCGAGCATTTTTTGTTTTGGGTTGAAATTAGCCTACTCGTTCTTAGTCATAGATGATATCTCAGCGGCGAACAGTTCTGTGTATAATATATTATATACTCATTAAAAAGACCAATCTTCGTCTAAAAAGTCTATGCATCCGGCAGCCTTTATAAAGTTATCAAGTCTTTTCCTCAAGCACTTTCAATGCTTATAAGAACTTGGTAGGAATCATTCAGTGACGTACATTGAGACAACTCCTCTTTTCGTTCATTAGAAGAATAGAGTACTTTTCTACCTTTATAGAGTTCTAAGTCTTTTTGTTGCATCCATGGGCTCCACTAAGGACGAATGAAGAAATACCACTCTGGCAGAACATGTGTATTTGGCACAGAAAATTTCCTGGGCTACTGGAATAGCCCTAACGTAATACGGTGGTGGTTTATCCCCCCAGTATTGGCGAGGCGCCGCTTTTGTACCTCGCTGGGTGGGCTGGCCTTTCGAGCTATGCCAGTAGCCCAGACACCTTCTCTGCGCTGAATATATATTCTGTCCGAGCACTTTGTCTTCTTCCTTCTTCGGGGGCGCTACACTAATGTTAGCCCACCCAGGGTTGTACAGTGGCCAAATCAAGAGTAACTCTTCACCAAAATTGGAAGCTAAACAACCGACGTATTGCACTGTTCCAATTTTAATGCATCGAGAGGAAATGGAAGGCTATTCACACCTGAGGCGTATAAAGGCGCCATATGTGTCTGACCAAAATTTGTTTTTTTTTTTCTGTATTGACTGCTTATTACATATTCCAATCCCTTTAAATAGAATTGATAAGTACAATTTTTAAGGCAAACAATAGACGGTGGATGACCTTGTCTGCATCTGCCACCGACATCTCACATCTGCATTGTAGACTGGGGCTCAACTTCAAGACTTTTACTGGCCTAAAAGAAAAGCCAAGTCCAAAGCTTATTTGATCCATTGAAAAGAAACGCACTCATGAATTGCAAACATGGGTACCTGTGATGCTAAACTCTTGCATGAGAATGAGGGCGTCGCATGTATGTGACACCTCCTTTTAACCCCACTCACCTGCGACTGCGAATACAGTTGCAATAAATGACGCAGCTCAATATTTTGACTTCGAAGCGCTTCATTTTCAACAATGAGCCTTGATCGCGCTTGTAAGATGGTGAGGTAGCGCTGTAGCGTCTGTTTCAGTCCTGCCCACATTCGTCTCTTTTCATCCGGTGCAAAGGTATTTCTGCGCGAAATTGAAAACAATAGCACCTTTGCCTGTTTTTAACAACCATTAAAGCTAGATTGCTCTTCAGTTTGGAGGATATGAATATAAATCTCAAAATTAAGAGAGATTTTAAGTGATGTCAGCACCTACAAATATTTGTACCAATGCTCCCGATCCATTTCCATGTCTAGGAGATCCTGCTGACGTGCACTAATTCGATGTGTGGCCTTAGTAGCACCATCCTTTTCCTCAGCCTCGTTAACAACGTCTTCAGGTGAGCTGGTAGTGACAGGGGCGGTGTTTTCCATCGCGCGTTCAAAAGCGGCCACGGTGGCGTGTACGCAGTTCTCCACAGCAAAGCGATGCAATACCTGCGGCACATCGATTGGGTCTATGAGGCGGATAGCACTAAATTCCACTTCCTCGTTGAAGGTGGGTGCCTCGGTTTGCGCGAGACTCTCCGGCGGTGTTGTACTCTGCGACTCACACTCCTGTGGCTCACTTTTCTCACCGTCTGGCTGCATATCTTGCCCAACTAGAAAAGAGGGTAATGATAAACCCTATCAAAATCGGGAACGAATCGGGGAAGATCTGAAAGGGTTTAGCAGCCCACTATACTTTGTTGCAAGAAGAGGAAATTAAGCAGCGCGGAATTTGTAGTAAAGGGAGAAGGCATAGTAGATATTGTAGATGTACTGACAGATATCGATGAGTGCATGGATTTTTGAGGAATTCAACACTTTTGGAACTTTGACTTCACGATTTTAACGCGGTTAGGGTCAAGGTCGTCGCTCACGAAGCGAATTATACAACCCAACATTTAGTTAACTCTAAAATTTGCTTACAAGCAGCTGACACAGGCGGCGACATGGTTAAAGGTTGTGGCCTGCGGCTATCACAAGGCAGAATGAAGTAGGTGAAAAGTTTGTCTAACAGTTCTTCGCTATTCACCTTCAACACCTGGAATTTGTTTAAAACACTTATATTACTTAATGAATTTAAGTAAAAGTTGCTGCATCAAAACAAAACGCACGTTGAGGACCGCATCCAGCCGAATGAGTTTCTGGTCATCAAATGGCAGATCTTTGAGCAACTTTTTCACCTTTACTTCTATCAGAAATTCCTTAAAATAAGGAAGGAAAAAGTGCTATTTTGTCTTTGAAAGTACACATTGGTTTGCTTATTAAAACCTACGGGTTCAAAAGCAAGCATTGTCAAAAATTGGCCGACAATTTCCTTTGGTGCTTCTTTGAGAGTCTGTGGCAAACGACATTTTGGTAACTTTCTGATATTGACTGATCGACTGCAACGACCAAGTAAATAATGAAGTTGGTAGTCAAACAGAACGGAACGAACTTGTTAGCTCGGACATAATGGGGCGATTGAGAACAAACTAGATGGCTGTTTGGTACTTACCTCTTGTAAGTGGGAAGTTGTAGAGCTCGTGCCGCGATAGAGGTGGTACGCCTTTCCTTTTCCGCCAGTGAAATTGGCCCACTGTTGTTCATAAAGGGGCTAAATTACAACGGTAGGCATGTAATCATTTGAAGGACGCTATCTTAGGGATTTTCTATCTTGTTTAACAACATGTTTAGTGGAGGACGCTCTTTCATTCCCTAAAGTTAACGTAACTCTTGACGACATGGGCACCCGACCGTGTTTAAAGCATCTCACCCATGCACTAGTGACAAATTCTCCTCCACACAGGTGACATGTCTATGACGCCAGGAAAGACTCTAAGCGTTACAAGGGGTTTTCATTGACTTAAAAATACTTATCGGTCTGTAACGGGCGACTGATGGGTAAAATTCGTGGATTCCTAGCATCAAGCAGCCCCTAAGTCAGATGATTTAACGAGGTCATCTTGACCTTGAGAAAAACCAATGGCAAAAAGGCATTACACTTCGGGTGGAGTCCATGTGAGTCCCAATTGCTGCTCCATGATAACTTTGTCGGCAGCCATTAACTTTTCGGCGTCTTTCCTCAACTCATCCTCATTCATATTCCAAACATCGCGAAAATTCTGTTCCTCGAATTTTATCAGTGACCTAGGGAGTTAAGAGGAAGGTACAGTAACTCCCGCCTTTACTAATCAACCCAGCACTCAAAGGAAATTAGCTGAAACAAGTTTCCTTACTTCGACTTCTTTTGGAGGTCTCTGAAAGCCTCCATCATTTTTTTGTAATCATCCGAGAGAACCAGATTCTCGTGTCTAAAAGTGGTAAAAGTTGGCTCAGCAAATAGGTCCCACTCAAGACTTCGCAGTAGCAATGTTTACTCACCTACCGGAGAGATTCTTCCTGTTTCTTGGAAAAAACACGGAGGCGGTTTAGTTGATCTTGCAACTGCGTAATTTTTCGCTTCTGCTGAGATCGTGTAAACGTATTCTCCTCATCTCGTCTCTTCAGAACTTGAAAGTTGTATTCCAGCTTCTCCAAATTTAACTGATACATCGCTTTCATCTGCTGAAGGTCTGTTTCCATGTTCTTGACGAAGCAAAAACAAAAAAAAGACTAGCGATAATGCTGAGTGCTAACTTTTCACAAGTAGACATGTTTTAATGTCCAATTATACCTGAACTTCCGTTGTTAAACGCAGCTTGAGAGCATTGAACTCCTCGGTGTGATTGATTCGCAACTTTTGAATCAACTCCTCTAGTTCAGTAATCCGATTTTTTCGTTCCTCCAGGTAATCCTCCTGCTTCTTCCTCAATTCTCTCATAAAATCCTCCCAATCGGTTGTCTGCTCTCTCAGTAGATCCTCGCGATCTTGCAGAAATGCTTTCTAATTCCACAAAAAATATGGCAGAAGGGGTAAAGAATGGTTTTACTAAATCGTCGATTTTTTGAATGAGTTACTAATCAAATCAAGAGTACTAGTGATGCATCACTTTTCTATACTTAGTAAAGAATAAAGTCAACTGGTACTTTCGTTTGGCTTTCACTTGTCATACTTCTATCATGCAGTTATTCCAATGACCTTTTTGGTCTTGACTTTAGCCAAGTGGACTGTCGGAGAGCCTCATATTTACCCTAACAATATAGTGGGTGTCAATTTTTTTGCATTCCTGACTAACAGTTTGATGTTAAAAAGCGTTTTGTCGTCACTTTGCGTGTTCACGTGTCAGCGGAGAAGATTTGCTGCTTCTAGCGTACCCACACATATGCCTTGGTTTATGAAGTATAATTTCGACGTCTTTCTTTGCGTCAGAATGATTGAGGCTTGCCGATCAGATGTCACATAGGTGCACGTCGTACCCTCCATCCCTCCGTAACTAGTCTTTGCCGGGTGGCAAACGAGGACCTCGGTAGTTGAGACCTTGTCTCCTGATTATACGAGTTAGGAAATTGGCAGAACCCAAGCTCACATGTATAAACACCAACTTAGCATCTCTGTAATAAACCCATCAACGGCGCGAGTGTTTGCATTGCCTCGCCTCGTGAAAATAGAGCTATCTCTCTACAGATTGCCTATTCGTTTCTGCCTCTGAAAAAGAATATTTCTTCCCCACCTTCAAGTTGCCCCCGGATATATCGAGTAGAGAGGCGTTGGTCGTGATATTTTGGGGGCAGCACTCACTAAATGACTGTGTCTGGTGTTAATTGCACGCTTGCAGATCATAGTGTTATGGAGGTGAAGGGATCTGTGTCTTAGAGGTGTGAGGTGGGGGTAGTGAATGAATTGCAAAGAGTACGGAAGCCCCTTTTCCAACATTAATCAAGCAGCCTGAATGCACGGCAAAATTCAACAGCATACAGGAACAAAGAGACGAACTACTTGATGGAATACAGCACCCATTTGCCCATTAGCCGCCATACTTTTCTTCGTCAATGGCAATGCATTTAAATTGTTGCATTACTTCAGCTGAATGGTTCCAAAAGGTGTCCCTTCCTTCCTTAGCGTATAGTACCCCTTACTGTAGGATGCATCACCGTAATGAAGTTGTTTTTACTACTTTAGGACCATACATCCTACAATTGAGCCTTTAGGAGTAGCTGAGTTAGAATTTCTACCTAAGAAAAGACTTCACCTATGAACTACCTCAATTTCCTTCAACTCGAAGTCATAGGCGCGTTGCATTGACTTCATTTGCGATTCCATTCGCTCCACCATGATATCCACATCTTCCGTTCGTTTTCTGAGCTCCTTCACAAAATGATCGTCCTTGGCTTTTAACTCCTGCAAAAATAATTTAAAAAGTAGTTATTTTAATCCCCCTCAAATCTCGTGATTAATTTTCTGCTCCATTCCTTGCTACCTGCTGTACTTAAGTAAAAGCATTGTCTGTGGTACTAAATTTGCTTCGGTGAAATGCATTGTCACTTTCCTGGAACAAAGTGGCGAAAAGGTAGCAACAACGCACCAAATGGATGTCATAGATCAGTTTGTTTTTCTCGTCAATAATTTTGGCGCAGTTGGTCTTTAACTCCTCAAAAATCTAAAAAAGGATAAGAAGCCTATTTGAATTGTGGGCCATAGCATAACTCCGTCCTTATTTACGAATTTGACTTACGTCGTGCAACTCGTGGGCGCCTTTTGTTGTTTTTGCCTCCTCCCATTTCTCTTCAACCTGTGGGGGAACACTTATGAGAACCATAGAAGAGAATAGCTTGGAATAAGTATGACTAGGCACAATTAGGCATACTTCCTCAAACAACTTTGTCGTTGCTTTTTGTTCTGCATCAAACTTAGCCTGCCTAACATTGTCAAGCTCCTCTTCTTCCACCCGACGTAGATTTTCACGTGCGTCACAGGCCACCTTGAGATTGGTGATAAAGGCATTGCCATTGCGACAGAGGTTGACGATTCGCTGTGCGCTTAGTGCCACCTGCGCATTAGCTAATGGATTTGAGGTAGCTGTCACAGCCGCTTCCTCATCGATTGACGCCTTTTCGTCGAAGTAGTCAGGACTGCAAAATTGACAAGAGAAATAACTCTAGGAAAAATCAGGCCCATGCGGTGAGGAAAAGTAGTCCGACTCACCGTAAAGAGGCCACTCTCTCTGAGATTCGTAATCGACGGGCTGCGATTCGCTCCTCAAGGTCATCGGAGTTGGCACTAGGACCCTTGTCGCGATCCTCCTCGTGACCAAAGTAGAGTTTACGCGTGTGCATGTCCATCTGATGTAAAAGGCATTAAAAAAGCCTGTCACCAGAAACAAGTTTCCTAGATACTGTTTCGGAAAATTGTATTGCAGTCAGAAGATATATTATCAATTGCATATTTAGGTAGGATCAAAAACATCTCCAGCACCCAAAAAGCAGAACAACAGACATTAACTGAAGGAAAATTGAAAAACATGGGTAAGTTAAACAAGTGAAAACAAAATCGGAAAGTGCGCATACAGTGGAACTAAAAAATAGGATGGCCAACATGAAAAGCGTCTACCGTAAACACCTTTCTATCTTAAAGCAAATTACATCGAATGCATGCAAGAACCAAATCCTTAATTCCAATGCTATAAACAGTTTGAGATGTTTAAGTGCACGACCCATACTTATTTTAAGACCGAACATTTTAGGCTGGTTTGAACAGCAAGATGTACAGAAACTACACGTTTTATTCCATTGCAACCACAATATAGCTTTGCTTATCTTTAACTTTAAGAAATGATTCTTGGCTTTTTGGCACTCGTTAATAATTCAGTCAATGAACCACAATTGTGGTAAACCAACCCTAATTATTAACGATTTATGGAGTGAGCGGGTGGCGTTGCCAATGGGTCAAGGTTGTCCTATCACTTAGGTAAAAAACCAATTATTTTCTTGGATCATAAGCCTTAACATAAAAGTTTTGGAGGACAAATGGGCATAATAACTCAAATGTGTGATATAAGGGAAAGGCGGGCGCTTTAAATTAAGCACCAAAGGTTGCATCTTTGATAGCTAGGGAACTAGGGAGTTGCGGTTGGAAAATCGCGCAGCTTCTCTATTGCCGAACCTAATCGTTTACTTTAGCTTTGCTACTCAAATCAAGAATAAAAAAGTTAACTTTTTTTCTTTAAGAAGAGACAAAGTGGTAGATGCAGTATATTTAAGAAATTGCGGGCAACAACGTAAAGGAAAGTGGTTCAATGAATCTCGGTGTAGATTACAAAGTTAAAAATTTAAAGAAACGATTTTTCAGAATCAATCTAAATAATAATTAATTTTTCCATTTTGTAACTCCACACTTGCTGAAACTCACGCCCGTTTATGGGCGGTAACAGAAGTGCTCATGCTCATCTGTTTCGAGTAAAAAAGGAGGCAGTTAAGTGACCGTTTATTATTTTAACAACTAGGGTTAGTTGTGTATAAAAGCACAATTTTAAAAGACTCCTGAAAATGGAAACTATCCCATTTTCCGCCAGTTTAAATCACAATGAGGTTTAATTTACCAATTTTCAGGCATTTTTAGCGTCTTTAGACTTTTTTGAAGGCAACAGCAGGCCTAATGTTAGGGCAGAATACACGTATGTTACATAGAGAAGGCGATAGGGCTACTGGCATGGGCCGAAGACCAGCACACTAGGCAAGGTACAGCTAAAAGGTCAAAAGAGGCCCTTTACCAAAACTTACTACTAGACAAACAACCAAAGTACTACCGCATTAAAATGCAGTCAAGAGAAACAAAAGAACAACTGTTTTTAGTTAGCGCATCCCGTTTTGCATTCATATCTTTGAAACAAGTAATATAAGGAGAGGTTTACTTTTTTACTCAAAAGTGTTAAAAGTATAGGTAAAACTGATTATGGTTACACCAATTTGAGGTTTGTTTTCTGCTCAGAGGCCGCTAACATACGTACAGCTACAGTGTTCGCATACATTGACCAAATAAAAGGTATGAACCTGCACTACACACCAACCTAAACGGCTTAATGGGTTTCAAATAAAGGCGAAAAATCCTTCCATGGAAATATTTTGAGCTATGCGCGATGTGTAATATGTATTTTGCTTGCTCAACCCTCAATATTGGTATGGAACCGCATGGGGACTTGTCGGGAAGCCTAATATTTGATCATGTCAGTAGCTTCTAGTTGCTTTTGTATATCGATGGTATATATTCATTTGTTTCTAATGAAGTCTCGGGTTCTCTCACGGTAGTCTTATACTCCTTTTAATGTTTTTCAAATTGCATTGGCAATCTAGTCCCCGTAGGTTGTACTTACGCACAGCGCTATGGTTTTCTAGCCACACTAGTAGCTTCCTACTCCTTTTAAGCGTCATTAATATGAGTTTACCCACAGCAATCTCGTATATTTTGAGTACACACAGTAGATATTCAGAGTTTTTAGAAAAATCAAGCTGGTTTGTTTCATTAAAACAATTTATTTTTGGGGTAGTTTTTGTACTTGTGTTGTAATTTAAAATAGCTCATATTCGATAAGAATTAATGGCTCGGTCCTTTAGCTGTCATTCGGATTCCAATGCAGATAAACTGTGTAACGCATAACCGTTTTCAATAGAATTGAAGTGTTCGGGAATAAATGGTTTCTTTGCTTTAAGCCGCACTCAAATCTGACGCATAAATTAGCTTAGGCATATTTCATGCACTAAAATCATCAAAGTTTCCTTTGCAAATAAAAAACTTGGCCTGGCTTTTATTTCACACACACCTACTTGATGGGTAATTTCTTAAGCCAGATTCGTCCAAATCCATCCTTTGGTTACATGCAAATTTGTTTTATTTGTTTCCTACTCAACCAATTAGTTAAAATGTGTTCATTTGTGTGTATAATGTGTTCCTGCATTTGATCAGCTGGTTCTTGGGACAAATTTTCTGAAAATCCTTTACCAGATATCCTGAAAGTCTTATCCTTTGCCATCCAATAATGCCTCGCAAGCACCTCATTGTTCGGAAAATTCTTGAGAATGTTCCCCCAAATCACTTCATGCCCCGACCCTACTACGTGAGCTTAGTACCAGTTTGGCCTGCAATTAGTTGTGTACATTTTGTAATAAGCATTTTTAAATATTTTAGCTTGATCTGCTGGATTCAGCAGAGGCAAGAAACACAATTATTTGTACAGATGAGGACGTGACACTGCAGTTTGTAGCTCAGACACTCTTCGGAGATATGGCCATCAAATATCCTGGAAAATGCATGGTCATTGTCATTTCGGATGCTAGTTCAGTCAAAAGCGCTGCCGAAACCTTCAAATATGTTACCGACACCCCTGTTTTAGTAGTTGCTGACGCTTCCTCCAAAATTCCTACCACTACGGAAGTCATTTTTATGTCTGCAGAAACGGCTGCAAATTTATGCTCTGGTGAAGAACCTGTCTTTTCCATTCATGAAGTACGGTTTTTTGCCCTCCTGTAACTGCATTTTTTATAGAGAGCCTTTCTTCTTATCTTGGATGACTGCGAACTCGTTCTATCACCGGGCCATCCCTACCAGCGACTATTCCCGTACTCAAAAGACCCTCTTAGTGAGCATCAGATTGAGGATATTTGGAACCGAGATCCGTCTTTCTACTCCTCTACCTCCGCAAGCTATCGAATTCTTGCTCTAACCTCCACTATCCTTCCAGTCGGTTGTTCCGACCATCTCCTTGCCAAACGCTACATCTGTTCACTGGAGGACCGTTTGGGTTGTAGGCTAGAGACAACCTCAGAGTTAATTAACCTTCTCTCTCTTGGTGCTCAGCCAGAAGAGGAGGAGATTCCAGCCCCAGATACAACAAATAATGGTGATAATGATGATCAACATTCAATTCGTGGAACAATCCTGCGTCTTCTAGTGGAGGCTCGCGATTTTCTCAGTGACGTGGACTTTACTGGTTCAGAGGAGAATGTCGCCACTACAGGACAACGTGTCATCAATGTTCCTTACTACTGCCTTCGGTCTGTGGCGCAATGTGAAGCCATCACAAAGGATTTGGGTGTCTACTGTGGAGCACTCATCGCTCGGGTCTTTCTGCGTCACTTATATCGTCTGGAACGGGCCAGGGCAAGTATTCTGGAGGCTAGGAGACAGCTTGAGCATGGAGAGGACCTACTGACACGAATTCTTCGCTACACAGCTACTCAGCTGTCAATGATTGCTCGACTGTTCCAAACCGTTTGCGACAAGTGAGTCAAAAGGAAGAATTCTGCAATATTGCTCCTTTGTAAGACGTGAGCCGACTGTTATTTCCATAGCTGCATGACGAGAGAGGAGGTACGCACCCTGGCATCACCCCGAGTCCTGCAATTGGTGGATCGATTGCGAACCCTGAAACCAACAGGATCCTACCGGATAGAGGCGGTGTGGAGGACGGAAGGCGTCAGTGAGGATACAGGTTCAGATTCTGATGCTGAAAGTAGTGGATTGACCTCCCACGGTAGTTGGAGCAGTAGCAGACGGAGATCTAGGCTACGTGGTCGATCGACTTCCTCCGGTTTCGTTGCTCCACACGGATTTGAAGCCATGAGTGGAGATGACGATGAGGACGATGATTATGGTGAAGGTTATGACGATTCCTCCCTATTTTCGGGCGTCGACTCTGTGTACTCGGAGGATGATAATGATTTTAAAGATGCCTGCTATAATGACAGCAATGGTAAAGATAGCGCCGATGACAACGATGGTGAAAGCGGTGGGGAGAGTGATGCTACTGATGTCTCAATGTAAGTGCTGTGTGTTTTGTGCTCTGATCAGTTGGGGTTCGAGACTAGTAGAGGTGTTTCGTTCCCCTCTCTGAAGTCATGTAAGTAGTACCTTTGATATTTCTGGCAACTTTTCATCTCAACCAATCATGAAGTTTGGCTTTAGTGACTTAGCCCTAGCAGCGAGGCAGAGAAAATGACAGATTGATGTCCAGTTACGATAAGGTTTTAAGAGAAGGTAAATGCGTAAGTTCTCCAGGATTAAGGCGGCCTTGTCTACATGGAAAATTCATGGGGAAATTTCATTGGATACGTCTTCTTGCATAGACCCGAACAATGCTTTACAGCGGATGAGTTTCCTATCCGACCCCTTACTTTTTCCCCTTTTTTGCCTTGTTTCCATTCCATGCTACCGAGTTCTGAGCTTCAAACGTGGTTTTACTTATTACTTGGTCATCTAAGCTGTTTATAAGTTACTATTCTTCTAGGGGTCTATCTTCGGGCATCCGACGCAAGTCCACCCGAAAGCCATGTTGGAGACCTCACAAAATACGTAAGTCGCTTTTCCTTTCTCCTATTTATTTCCATCTCAGTAATTTGTCCACTTTCTTGCCATTTGCCTCACTTCTTCTCCAGGCTCCCCCGTTATTCGTGGTAGTCGTGGCGGCTCCCGTCTTGTATATCGCGTACTTCCCGATAACCCTGATAAGGAGAACACCGTTCCTCCTCTTTGCGGTCTTCTATTAGTCGGTGGGTGTCAGTTTTCCGCCTACGCGCTGCCCCGATTCATCGAGGAGTACTGCAATTGGGACCCCGAAATTGCCTTTGTTCGTCCTGGCTACTTCTTTGTGCCTGGCGCTTCTGGTAACTTACACTCCTGTTGATTCCACTTCAGTAGATTACTTCTCCCTTATAATATAGTCTAGATCAACCTGGTTGCTGTGACACATGAGATGTGGCCGGACTTAGTGTCCGCCTTTTCATTGACCGTTACTCCACTTTCAAAGGCAGCTCCATGGTGTAGATGTCCTTTACCTATTTCTTCTTTGGAAAGAAGCTAAGAAGATATATCTTTGAGTCGTTTGCATATTTTTTTGCGGTGTTAGTAGAGGCAAGATAAAGTACGCCCTACTGCCTACAGGTGCAGTTAGAGGTGGATGTGCCGCAGTTGGGACTCTCTTAAATGCACAAACAGCTAAATCTTCGGGCTGATAGAGGAACAATAGATCTGGTGGGGATTCGCGCATGATAAAAGAGTTATTCGTCAAATGAGTGTTTTTTTTTCACTATTACCTACCCCAAACTGCACGTGTTGTAAAATCATGTCTGCTTACAAAAAATAAGTAGCATTGATATCTTCCCATGTAGACCAGGTGAAAACGCTGACACTTTCGGCGGACGTAGGCAGCACACAGGAGGAGACAGTGGCAAATTTTCGTTGTGGAGGTGAAGTGAATCTTCTCGTGACTACACAATCAGGTTTGGCAGCTGCCTCTTCTCTTCCACGGTGCAATCTCATTGCTTTATTCCATCCATCCACCTCCCTAGCCACCTACCTGGCGGCGAAATCTCGTTTACGGTTGGTTGCAGTTAAATCCACAAAAGCCCACTTCTGGCACTTCTTGGAATCCGATGGGTTCTCCCTTCGTACTCGGTTTGTGCTTGCTAATTTGGGTATTTTATTAAGATGATAACAGTTAGAAATTTCTCACAATGATTGCAGTTTTTTGTTTATGCAATTGTACTTAAGTGTTGCTAGTTTTTTTGTCCTTTTCTGGAGTGATGTGAATGGAGGCTGTCTATTACCATGGCGAATTTTTCCAATGGTTGTAGAAATTACATAGTATTAGGTTTGAGACAGCCTGCCCGGGAATTGGACTGTGGTTTAACCATTTGCCTTCCGGATAGACTAATATATCGTATTTCCTGAATTTATAGCTTTCAAGAGATGGAGCGAATGTTGGTTCAACGATGCAGCAATTCTTACCTTATTTCTGATGAGCATGATGTGGACGCCGACTACGTAAATGAGCAGTTTACTTTTCTCCCCAAAGTAAGTGACTGCTACCGGTTTCCAATGAGCAATTTATGCTGGATTGCGAGCTTGAAAGTGCCAATGCTGCCAACGAGTCACACATATTTTGTCTTGAGGAATCACTATTCCATCGCGTGGTTCGTTTGAAGGGGATTCGAAGACACCGATTTGAAAGCAGTTTTGTTGAAAGCATATCGTCTAGTTGGTATATACTGAAAAGTATAAGCATAACTCCTCTTTATTTGTCAGATTTAGATAGGCTGTGTCTTATTTTTAAACAGTTTATTGCATCTGTAGAAGGTAGTTAACGCAGATTAAGCTTGTGATTGTGGAAAATAAATAGTCCGCTGAAATGTAATAGGTAGAACTCCTTTCCTGCCGCAGAGAAAGGCATGTCGGGCAATAGATGTGGTGAATCACTATTGTGCTCGCCTGCCCTGCAATTTCATGACGCGTTTGGCGCCGCGCTGGCATCTCACTACGCGCCGACTGGCAGCCGATTCAAGAGGGGCAGTGGAGGGTGGGGATCACACAGCCCTTCTCACCTGTCCTGACCCCTCTCACGCTGCTACCGCGAGCAACATGATCGTTTATCGCTGCGCTCTGCAAATGCCCATTAACTCACCCGTCCGTGAGGTGGTTTGGGTGAGTGTTTTACTTGGAATTTGACCGCATGCTTGGCTCGCTTGGATCCAGTGACCCTCGGAATCTTTATTCAATATTGTCATATCATTTCATTTCCCATATCTCCTCTTCTCTTCCTTTCCATCCCATCTAAGGTGAGTTAATACGCGTTGCCGCATATCTGATACATTTTATGATGTGCGTAAAGGTAGGTAAGGACAGCAAATAGATAATCTTTGGAGTTTTCGCCATCTCTGGCGTATGAGTGGGATCCATTTACCATATCCACCATTTCATTAAGCTCTTCCTTTAATTTGAGTCCTTGCTGCTGGTTGGTTGAAGTTGATTTCTACCTACAGAGTGAGTGGTCACTGTGTAAGAAAATGGCCAAATACTCCGCTGCTGTGCGCGTGGGTCAATTGTTGATGGAGACGCGAGAAATCGATGCACGTGGACGCCCCATCCTCCGCCACACACCGATAGCCGCTGTCGCCGCAGCCTCTCGCCGCTTGCGTGCTACCCGCGAACGCTCCCCTCCTAAACATAAATCGAGCTACTTAATTAAAGTCAGTAGTGCTCATGTCATTCCTATTTAATATGCTCGTATTGTTTTCCACTAGCGTACAATAAGGATAACACGAGGAGCCCGTGTAGTCAAGTAGATAATTGAATAAGAGTTGCGTGGCTATAAAACTGGGTGTGTTTCACCAAGCCTCTCTTATTATAGACTCCGGACTCATTGGTCAAGTGTCTTGCTAAAGAGGACAGAGGATCCATAGGCCAGAATCGTCTCTATCTTGTCGACATTCGTCACCTCGACACCGCCCTGAGTCGCCTGCAACGTGAACACAGGAGTCAGGGGACCTCCTCCCACATCGATTTCTTCCCCGAGGCAGAGAATCGGGGCTTCGCAATGCTCACCACAAAACCCCTTCCATTTGTTAGTGGACATTTTAACCTCTTCTCATTGTCTCCTGCGGGAGGTGGTTATTGCGTATGAATTCAATTTCAGATCCCTGAGTTCTCAATATTCACTCGTTCGGGTGAGGAAACGGTGCATATTTATGAGGCCTCCTCCTGTCCCCCTCTGAATATTGATCAACTCAATAGACTCTCGCGTTTCCATAGAATCATTTTCAAGGTAAGTGACGATGTTTCGCCTCCGATTTTCTGACCGGTTACTTCTTTGTAGTCGGTACTGCGGTTCGAAAAGGACTGTTTGTTGAAGTTCAATCTGGTCGATGCACCCTGTCAGCTTCTTATTGTGCCAGTGAAACGAGGTACCACTTTGTTCGCGTTATCAGTTGAAAGTTTTCGTTGAATTTTGTCGAGTAATTTTGATATCCTCTCTTTGTTTAAAATCTGCCGCGTTCCTATTCTATACCGTTCAGCAATCTAGCTATCCTTAAAATCTCCACTTTCCTTGATTTCTGACACCTGAAAATGGTGCCAAATGAACGAATTTGCTTCCCCCTAGCCCACAAGAGAAAAAGGAGTCACTGGTTATCCTTGTGATTCTTCTTTCAGACAGCCAGAAGATCGATTGGGATCTCGTGAACCTCTGTCTCAATTCCTATGTCGCCTCAGTCGGTGACTGTAGACTGCCGGTCCGTAGGCGCCCCGCTCCGCCGTTGCAGCTGCCCACTGGACCAGTGCCCCTGACGCAATTACTCTCGCAAACTTCCAGCCCTCGAACCGTCTTTCATTTTGTTCAGGACGATTTTGTAAATGCTGTCCTCACTCCAACCTACCGCAACGTGGAGTATCCACCGCGCTATTACGTTGTCGCTGTTAGGTGCGCCCTCTTATACTCTTTACTTACACAGCATCTAGGTTGTTGGCTTGATAATAACTTGTTTCATTGTAAAGCTGCGCTCCTGCTGCTACTTTGAATGTATTCCGCTTGTCTACTTGTATTCTCCTTCAGTAGTGTGATGTACCTTACTTTCTTCACCTGGCTAAGGGGTCTATTCAAAACTCACATAAGTAGCATGCACATTCACCAGCCTGGTTTGAAGAAGGCATCTCTCCTTCGTTAAACAATTGCTTTCTCCATCGTCTACTGAAAGGTATTTAGTGTTGGCATTGTAGGCAGCTCACAAGTCAATCCCAACTGCCAAAAAACCAGTATGAGTAGTATATGTCCTCATTGGCTCAATCCAGAGAACATCGTTATACGTGAATTATTGAATTTCCACTTCGTCGACTAAACAGTCAATTAGTATGTAAGTTCAGTGATCTGGCCTGAACAAAATGGCTTTTCTCCCTTAAGGTTACTGAAATGCCCGAATAAGATGAGATATCCTTCTCCATTACTAAATGGAGAAGTCAATTAGGGCTTGGGAGTCAGCTCCATCTACCAAAGAGCTGGAACGAGTTACATGTGTGCATTTCCTCGCAGAAATGATCTGTCTCCAGCCACAGAGTTCCCATCACCGCAGTACGCCACTTTCGCGGACTACTACGCATGTAAGTATGGGCTGCGTCTAAGTGGAGCTCCGTCGGACCAACCGCTGCTAGACGCCGCCTACGCTCCTCTCCGCCTTGCTCCTCTCCTAGTGCCGCGAGGCTGTGTTGCCCAGCGAAAATCGAACAACGGTGTCGCCTCCGGTAACGCCACCTCAACTTCCAAACATGTCCTACCCCGGCACATACAACTCCTGGTGCCTGAGTTCTGCCATCGCCATGCTATGCCTGCCACTGGTGAGGGCTTTTCTGGTTTGTTATCGGTGTTAGTATAAGTTTTGCTATGGAACTGCCGAGGTAGAGGTTTAAGTACTAAGTTTTTGGGGTTCAAAACTACTTGATTTTTCTTTTAAGTGGCACTTTTTTTAGTAGGGCATTGTCCACCCTATTCCCGTTTAAGTAGAATGTTTTTGGCTGAATTACAACGGTCGGGGTTCAGAAATACGTAATTCTCTGTTTAATATCTTCTCGTTACTTTGCTGCTGAATCGACAGTTGTGAATTCTGTACTCCTTGTCAGTGTGGCTTGAGTATTGGGACCAGAGCAAGCGCTACTGAGTCCTTTGTTTAAGTAGCGTGCATGAAAACATGTATCCTCACCAATTTGGTGTTCTTAAGGGCTTGACCTGCTGAATTTTATGCTTTTATCCTTATAGGGCTACTAATTGGCTGCTTGGCCATTACTTGCAGCCGGGTGAGTGAGCGTAGGACTTGGCGTTAAAACTACTTAATTTCCTATTTTAGTAGCAATTGTCCTGAAAACTCTATTCTTTTTTACTCTTTTTCAGTTTGGCAAAAGGCGATCTGTCTGCCTAGCATTCTCTACCGCCTACAGCACCTCTTGCTTGCGGAAGAACTGCGTTCAGAAATCGCGCGGGAGACTGGATTGGGAGTCGTTACGCCCCCACATCGGTTCTGCTTCCCACCTCTCCGCTGTTACTTTACACCACAAGTACCATCGCCGTCGCCGTCTCCATCACCACCACCATCTTATAAGAAACAGAGGGATCCGGAGGATCGAGATTCAGAACCTGAAGTCGTCAAACTAACTCTTTCTCCCCTAATCCAATCTAAACCTCGCAATCCTGCCACCGATTTTCAGGCCCTTCTCTACGAATCCGATAGGCTGGAATCCGATGGGGAGGGGGACCTAGACCCAGAGGCGGAAGAGGAAGAAGAGGAGGTGGATGCGAAAAGTATAGACAGTTTTGAGGAGAACGCCACAAACATGTGTTTTTTCCCATCCGAAGATGATGACGAAGGCGAAGATGAAAAGGTAAATTCTGCCTTTTGGACTTGAGTGGACTTGACTTTTTTCTAGGGGCAAATAGTTTACAAACCCGGACCTACAATGATCTTGCAATCGCTGACGCTGCTGGGGGCAGGTGATTTTATCAACATGGAAAGGCTGGAAACGATCGGGGACAGTTTTTTGAAGTTTGCTGTTACCATGGATTTATTTTTGCGATACCCTGAAGCTCACGAGGGTCACCTAAGCTCGTTGAGAAGTCAAATTGTACGTTTTTTTAGCTGTTTTTACTTAAGCCATGCACTTTCGCAGGTTGGTAATTCGAATCTCTATCGACTTGGATGTGAGAAAAATCTGCCTGGACGAATCGTGGGGGTGGCTTTTGAGCCACACGAAAATTGGTTGCCGCCCTGCTACGTTTGCACCACCGATCCGACAAATAATATTGCCTCCACCAGGTAAAATAACATTTCTACTTGATTATTTTCAGTAGCTCGTATTTTCGCACAATAAGCGTGCATTTTTGGTGTTCTCTTTACACTGCCGCGCTCTGTATTATTTAAAGGAATTGTTATGAATTCGATTTCGTTTTGATATTTTATTTTGGCTTTGTGTTGGTGTACCTTTGTACGCTTGATGTCGTCTTTGAGCCACGCCTCCTAAAAAACAGGAATCCCGTTTATCTGCCAAATTGAGAAATAGATTTTATGTCAGTGTCATTTTGGAGCCAATTTTTTAATGAAAGAACTAAGGTTTCCAAGTTATATTTGAAAGTGAGCGCTTTATTCCTTTAGGTTAGATAGGAGAATGGCAAATATGCATTTATTGTTTAAACATCTTCCTAAATTTATTAAAGCAAATAAAATATTTCGTTTCCAATTTTTGGCCGAAGCCTCCTTATTCTTAATGAACCAAATCCGTATATGTACTGCCTCTACTTATGTGCTCTGAGTGGTAGGCATCCTATGCGCCCTGTTTTGTGCTTAGAATAAAGAATCAGTGCCCTTCGTTGACGCACCAATTCTTGACCAACAAGTCTGTTGCCGACTGCGTGGAATCACTGGTCGGTTGCTATCTCACCGAACGTGGCGAGCGATCTGCTTTGAAACTTCTGCAGTGGTTCGGCATCGAATGCCTCCCACCTGCAGGTTCGTCCGCTATCACTGCATGAAAGTTGGCTATTGTAATGTTGACACTTATTGCTTGCTTCATAAAACTACCAGTTTTTATACGCTGCTTAACAGCAATAGATACAATCAAATTCTCAAAATAAAATCACCTTCCAAGATGAATCATTTGCAAGCCAGTACACACATCGTTTGAGTCGCAAATGAAAAAAATTATTCCTTGTTAGATCTGAATTGATAATTTGGATGTGTAAATGTGCTGCTTAAATTGAAAAGGTATGATCAAATTTTTTGCGTTTTTTTTTTCTCTTAGGTGAGATGCAACCTGCGGGATCACCATGGAAACTGGCTGAAGAAAAGCCGCTATCGAAGGTGGAAGAAGCTACCGTTGAAAGGGTCTACCGTGCCGGCCGATTTTCTAAGCTGGAGGAGATCATCGGTTACACCTTCAAAAATCGCAGACTCCTTATCGAAGTGAGCAAATTAGTAGCCTTTACTATCGTTACGTAAGGAACTCAGAAGTAACTTCTTCTCTCCCCCCCTTCCACTCACACAGGCCTTTACTCACTCCACCTGCCGTGATCTTCACGGACCTCCGTCGGACGATGACGGCGGTTTTCATGGCAGTGCTACTAGCATCAGTGGAGGTTACGAGCGCCTAGAGTTCCTGGGCGATGCGGTGTTAGACTATGCGGTGACACGTTTCCTCTTCACCACTGACGCCACCGCCCGCCTCTCGCCCGGCGCCTTGACCGATCTACGCTCGGCACTGGTCAATAATGTGGTCTTCGGTGCGCTGGCAGTGCGCCATGGGTTGCATGCTTTTCTACGCGCTGCAGCTCCGCCTCTCACTCGAACGATGGCGCTCTTTCTGCGTCACCACCACGACGTCGTTCGTGGTGACCTCGACGTGCTCATTGCTCCGGTAAGCTCGTCCTGTCTCTGTCATGAGATTCACCTCCCTCCTCTTTTTTGTGGTTTTGTTGTTGGAAGTCTTAGGTGTTGTGTGGGCGATATTTTAGCTCCCAGAGTATTTCGTCATCTCTTGTTATAAATTTTACCAGTTCTGCTGGAATATCCTCCACTTTACTTGTCACAGTCCCCTCAACTGCTTTTTGACTTTTCTGTCATGTGCAAAAGTGCTAGTAAATTTTAGGATTTTGCTACGTCTCATTCTGCCAACGTTCCTTCTCATTTCTTCTACCTACTTTGTTCTTGTATTTTTTCTTTGATTTCTTTTCAGGAAGTTAATGTTTGCCGGGAGAACAAAGGTGCGACTGCATCCCAAGCTGAAGGCGACGTAAGTTGGGAGAATGATTGGTCAATCCTCTAGTCGACTGGAGTTTTTTTGATTTCCACCGTCTCCGTTATCTCGTGGTTAAATTCAATTTTAGTCGGAGGTGACTTCGCCAATGGATGGTGGTAGTTTTCACTTCCTCTATCGTCTAGCCGTTGATTGGACTGTTCATTTGAGGGCTTCGATTAAAATAATACCGTAGATCTCAAACGAAATCGGACTATTATATGTTTGCGCTCTGTCATCTCCACTCTTTCATTGTTCTTGCACTGACAAATAGTATATGGTAGCCATGGCTACGGGTCAGCAGGCTATTGTTCATTCAAGTCACGTGTTTTCTTTTTACGGCTCATTCTTGTTATCCATCGCCAGACGTCAGTCTTCTAGACATATACCACTTGCTTCTAACTTACGTAGGACTATGTATTTGGGATCCAAGAAAATTTACTAACCAAGTTAGAACGATCATCCACAACCCCCTTTTGTGATTATGTGGGTCGCTAAAATAATATGAGTAGTATTTGTGTTGCAAAAAGTCATTGTTTTTCTTTGCCCCATCACCCCGAAGAGAAGTGAGCCTGCTTTTCGACCTCTGTAGTGCTCCTGCTAGATCAAAACAAGTAGAATATATGCGTAAGACATGGGTGTTTGGTGTTGCTAAATTGGAATATAAGTGTGTGTCGAGGGCGCATCTGCTGGCATCCCTGATGATGTCGCTCAAATGGAATATAAGTAGTACCGCCCTTCCGACCTTTTTCATTGATTATTCATGAATAGAAGGCATACCGCTGAAATTGACTACGCAATGTGTGTCTGGAAAGTCTAACTTTGAAAACAGACCAATTTCCCGTTCAATGCCGTATCCCGTAACGGTGAGGCTGAAGCGGAGAATGAATGCTGTGCGCATTATGCTTTGCAGCGGGCGAACGAGGAGGTAGAGGTGCCGAAAGCCCTGGGCGACGTCTTTGAGTCGCTCGCTGGGGCAGTCTTCCTCGACTCAGGTCTCTGCCTCAACACTCTCTGGCGCGTCTTTTTCCCTTTGCTGCGCGAGCGCATCGGTACGTCGGTCTAGTTGTCCGCCTCCCTGCCTTTCTACCTACTTGGCTGCCCGTCGCTTTCCTCCCTTCTCTTTACCTTCCCCACCACCTTCGTCCACTTCCTTGTCTGTCTGTTGACCCGTTTGTCCACCCGTTACCGCGCACTTTTTAATCTACAGAACGGTATTCCACATGTGTGGCCAAGTCGCCAGTTCGTCGTCTACTCGAACTATGTCCAGAACGCGTCAAATTCGAGTAGGTCCCCCCCTCTTTACTCCATGCTTTGCAGGTCATTTTTTGTGAGTAAAGGCCTAGCATTTGGGAACTATTCTGGGCGGTCAATTCACCGCTTTGCCCAATCTATCATAGCCTCCAGTTAACAAACGATTCTACCGACTAGCATATAAGAGGAGTGAATTATTTGCTAATTCTAGAAGGCCAATGGTGCGCCCTGACGGGAAGATGCGAGTGGTGGTGCGCGTGGCTGGGATTGGTCGATACGTGGGCGTCGGACGCACATACCGACTGGCGAAATCGGCCGCTGCCGATCTCGCCTATCGACGCGTTACTGAAGCATCCACTGAACAGGTGTAAATACTTGCTACTCATTAACTCCTTAGTAGCATATCACGCCCTTTGTTACTTGAGTGCGCGCTGTTCTTTCCTTCTGGATGTGTAAATACACACGCTACCTATATATGAATTTGTAGTGCGCCCTTTTTGTGCATTTGGGACTTATTTTGGAGGTAGAGACCTTGGAATACGTTCTATTTGGCCCTTAAATAAAGGACACAAATAAACAAACTGCTGCCGACGTAGCTGTTTTCTTTATTTCTACTGTTTAAAAACTCATTGCGAGGAATAGTAGCATTTCTGAAATTTATCAATTTTAGTCTTTTCCTATGTGCAATTGATATGATTTTGGTTACCCGGTAAGCACTGGACGGAAATCTGAAAGTTGGTTTCCTCAAACTTTGTACAAAGTCACAGCTCTTTGATGATGGCGAGTGGTGGGTTTAGGAGTCTGCACATGTTCGAGTTTGGTTTGGTTCGAGGCGGTTTTCCATTGGCATGTAGAGTACTGGGTCCTCTTGGGGCGGGGTCTGAAAACGAAAGGAAGGTTTTAAAAAGCAAAGCTGTTATTTGTAACCGTACGTATCGGTTTGTTTGCCAATAAATGAGTATGACGGTGTGTCTGGAGGGATTTTCTCATTCCTGGTCTACTTGTGTATGGGAGGTGGCTTTGTTTACATTTGAAGTGAGGGTGATCGTGTATCTGGGCCATGACAACCGGGACAGGGCAGATGTGGTTGCCCTCATGTCCCACTTTTAAATCTATGGATGTGAGAGTGATTTATTCAAAAATTTGGGTGCCTTTTAAGGTGGTTACGTTGTTAATGGAATATCGCAGAAGTGGAATGGTTGTTTTTACAAAATCCTACCTTAAGGACATTCAAACCGAAAATTTATGTAAAAACCAATCAGTATATGGACCATAAGGAAATAATCATATAAGACCCTCCAATTTTTTTCTAGACCAATTAGGCTGTTCGCCAATTGTTAGTTAATAAAATTTGAATTCAAATTTACGTTTGAATTAATTGAAACAGAGAAATGGAGCACCGAAAAGTTTCAACACAGCCGCTTGACCTCCCAACTCACCTGCTGCAGCAGACGCCCATACCGGTTGGGGACGGCGAGGGGAGCGCCTTTTATTCGCCTTCACCAACGCCTACGCTTGAGCGAGGCTTACTTGCTCACTCATTCGTTCGCCCAACTGCGGAACGCAGGGCGCCCATTGGTTCACAGGCAGATCGCGCGTCGTTTGCAACGCCAACCGTCTGCTCTATTGGCTCATTCGCCTTTGCAGTGTTGGAGGTGGGTTTTGACGAAGGGTGCAGCAGAACCCTGTGAAATTACGTGTCTTTATGAGAGTGAGGCGTCTCGGAAGAAGTTATAAGGTATCCGGGTGTAGAAAGCTTGGCTAAGGGACAATTAGCAAGTCGCTCCACCACCATCGCGGTAGACTGCATAGCCGAATGCCCGATAAACACATTCGTTGCCAACGCCACATATACGCCCCAATTTCCTTGTATTATCCAGCCACAAATATGGGGCACATTTAAATACAGCGATTTCCAAAATTCAGTCCTCTTTATTGGCTTAACTTATTTCGCATATCAGCCTCCGGATTCCCCTTTATATTTTTAAAGTAGCAATCGATGCTTTAACAAATGACAGGACTTAAAACGAAGGTGTCAAAGCCATCTGAAGAATATATGAAATGAATGCAGTCACGTTTGATCACCAAAATGCTTGTTTTTGTACTTCATTTTGTTTGCATCCCATTGGTGAAACATACCAGGGAATGACAAGGTTATGTTGGCCATTCGAACGCAGAAACGGTTGGCGAAGTGGGAGCGGTAGGATGAAATGCAAATCCACTCATAGCTTTGGCCTTCTCCTGCGGCTGAACTACTAACTCGTAGGAGCTTTGAAATGGTCACTAAATATTTTGCGGAACTAAAGCAACCATGGTTCGACAACGGAAGTATCAAACAATATAAACCATTAAAATCCTGTCCTGGAGGTAATTTTCTTCAAGACTTGGAACAGCTCACGTCCATCTCACACCATCCTGATGGAGGCTCAGTTATTGATAAACTGGCAAAAAACACTTTGGTACATTTTTGACACCATACACAAACACGCTAAATGCGTGATTGTTGACTTAAAATAGATTCATATTTTACTATTTTTAAGCAAAAAGCGAATCGTTTGAGCTCTTAATATAATCTAATTGAATCGCTGTTGCTAAGGCGCCAAAACAATTAAAGCCTAGGTGGCCTTTGTGACAGGCAGCAATAAGGGGGATTTCCTATTTGGAAGCAACTTTTAGACTCTAAGAGAAGGGGGCACATTTAATCACTCTTCCCTATTGGACCACTCCTGGCATCCATCTTATCCAACGCCACTGAAATTGGCCAGGTGCAAAGACCAATAGCGGTGACTCATACCCACCCCAATATTGAGGAGGGAGACTATCGCCACTGGGCGGAGCAACAATACTTTAAAATCTCCTCATTTTAATCGTCGTCACCATAGTAACACTCAGTGTATTGGCAAAACCTATATTCAGAGTGGGCGTCACCTGGGCGTTTTGGGCGTTGCTAGGCTTTTGGCAAGTAGCGTGCCTACTTGGCTTGAAGGAAACACTAAGATGTACCTCTAATTGCAGGTGGTGAAATAAAGTCACTCTTCAAAACAGATTTCATCCAAATTTGTCACAAATTGTATTTTTTAAAAAGGGCATGAGGTTTCCTCTTGATAAAGGTCAACTAAAGTAGACAGTGTGAGCGTGGATGAGATGGTCGTTTGCTTGCCACAAAGGCTTTGCAATCTATGAAAGTTGTACTTCGCCTTGACAGGAGGTCTTCTCCTCCGATCATGCCTATGGTCTCTCATACCTCCTCTCTAGGTTATTTACAGCTCTCTCCTGTTAAAAGGGTCTGAAGAGCTCCACAAATGCGTAATATTGAATGGCTACAAGCAAAAGACCGCAAAAAAGCGAAAAAAACCTGCAAATTTGCTGAATATCTCGCTAATTGCATCACGTGTCGCCTACCACAACCAATCAGCTGATGCACTTAAATGAGCACAGTTTAAACAGCTGACTGACTGGTTTATCGATTTTTCAATTTTTATCAGCTGTTCACTGGCGCGTGCGCAGCCAAACAGCTGATTCTGTTGGTGTAGAGAGGAATCGAAAAAGATGGCTGTTAAAATCATCATTTACTGTCCCAACTGATGGCATGGATGGAGCTTAACTCACCCTTTCAACATTACGACGCCACTTACGAATAATGAGACTACTGATTTACAGAGCGTGCCTCTAATTTTTGGCACTTTTTGACACAATTCTTTCACAATTACTTCCATTGCATGGCTACGACTTAAAGATGTCAAAGTCTTTATCTTAAGCCAACTTGGAGTCAAGTTAGGAATTATTTTTGAGTCGATTACAGTCTACGCAAAACCAGTAATTGGTGTTCTGTGCTATTAAGAAGACACGGACTTTAGAGAAGCAAAATTTGCAAGTAATTATTGGATTTTTCACCTTAATGTAGACAAATGACCCGTTTTTTCACCCTAGAACATTCCCTCTACTCAAACCTTAACACCGTAGGGATCGATTTTGCTTCAGCTTAATTGTGATTGGGCGTTAGATGTTTTTAGGGCTTTGCTAGATCATGATTTGTGTCCACCCGCTACCCACCGGAAAAGGGGGAAATTGTTGGAACCTTGTCACAACGAATAGTGGCAATTGCCGCAGTGGGGAAGGGAGAATACAAAGTAAAAGAGGGTGATAAGGATCGCTGGTTTTTTTATTAAAAAATCTCGTGCTATCTGATGCTAGTTGGAAGGACTTATGCATACCAAAGCAGCATTATTTGCAGTTCAAGTACTTAGATGAATTCTTCGCCAAAACCCGACTAACTGTTGAAATATTCAAAGTCACAGGAGGTAGTTAATTCATTTTACTGCTAACAGAAAAAGTCCTCGACTTCTCTTAAATGTACTAATCTACTAACTGTTGCCACGAGTGAAATCCGAACAGTTGATAGGCCTAACATAAATGTTATTTTCGAATCGGGCGAAGGATGGGACTGTAAGCATCGAGAACGGAGGGTCTTCCTGAGTGGGAGGCATTCACATTTCAGTGATTTATACCACATCTACTCCAAACACAAAAACCTTCCGTGTCTTTCAAACCGGATTGCCAAATGGATTGACGCATGTCTGTGTCGTTCTTCTTTCGTCATAATCTGAATGTATTTGGAGGCAAAACATCACTAAAATTCAACGTGACGCAAATAGGCAGTCGCATTACTACAAACGCTTAGCATGGAATGATTGGCAGTTGCTGTTCATGCGCTTACCTCTAGTTATTTGCATCGGCAACAACACGTCCTCCTTCGTTCTAAGCAAAAGTAAAGACTCTTCTCTCCCTCATCTTCAACTGAGTCAAACGAATTAGTCTTTTCTCCTCAACGATTTATATTGCCACACAACGCACTCTCCGCTACCACATAGAAGACAAAAATTTTGACGAGAGAGTTGAACAACTGGAGAATCAGATTAAACAGATTCATTCGTCAAGGGGCAGACGATCTCGAGACACATAAGCCTCGCTAGAGGTGGTGGTTGAAAGATTGACAGTTCAACGTGAGAGTAAAGTAGTAAAACGAGAGACATGGAGCAGCAGCAACAACAACGGGTGCGGAGCAGCGAGTGCCGCGAAAAACCTGACCCGCCTTCTTTGACCACCTTCATTGTGATGGGGGAATGCTTTTATCGCCTTTTTGATTAAAAAACCAACGAAAGTAACTTCACGAAATTGGTTATTTTCCGCAACGGCATAAAACAGAAAGCAGCTTCACAGCAGCTTCGAAAAAAAAACAATAAGTTGTAGGCCTTTCTATTTTTTAAAAAACTTCAAATTACTAACTGACTGGGGAGAAAAAGAAATTGGAGTAGAGGACGAATTTAATGAGGACAGGTTAATTGCCAACTTGGCATAGCTTGGCTTACCATTCCTTAGTGGGGCAAACATATCGTAGAGAAGGCGCCTTAGAAGAGCAGTCCTAAGTGTTGCCAAATTAGGGAGCCAATTGTTTGGGGTGTTACCAGGCAACGGGTTGCACGCACCGCCTCTATAGTCGATTTGGGAGGCAGTGGAATCACCTTCGCCCCTTTTTGAGGAGTCATTCCAAGCGCCGAACAGGAGACAGTTGGCATGCGTTTCTTGGATTTTAGGAGACTAATAAGGCTACAATATATTCCTTACTTTTTTTACCTCAGAAATAGAGTTTTGGCAGAGTTGCTTGGTCGGAAAGACTATCCTAACTCCTCAAACACGCATAAGCAATCTGTGGCCAAAGCCTCAGTACTGGATAATTTCCTTAATTTCCAATTACAATTTTACACAAATAAACGCAGTAAATTTAAAAAAAAAACTTCTTATTAGACGAAACGTAAAAAGAGATGACAAATATCCATTAACGTTGGCGTTTCTGATGGCAAGCCAGCTAAAAACCCAAAATGTTCCCTCCAGCGTGAATATTAAAAGGCAAAAGCAGAAACAGCACATCTACACAAAAAATTGGAGAAGTGCAGAGAAAAGAAGAAGAAGGGGAAGTCATGTACGATCCCACTCGCTGTTGACTTATTTGATCACATGACTACAGACTCGGGCGCGGTTCAGTCAATTGACCTGTTGCGTCCATCCGCTCATCAATAATGGCAAGGGGGACGGAGGAGGAAGAAGAGGTGGCTTTTGTTGACAAACCGGTTATGATCAACGCCTTAAATATTTCTTTTTCAATGGAAGATATTAAAAAACATGGAAAAATAAATGACCTGAATGATTTACTCATCTCCACATCAATGCAGATTAACAACCTGAGTTGCCTGACTCATGTCAAAGCAGACAGTCGGTTGAAGTTAAGTTGTGCTTGCAGAGTTAATTAACCGACTGACTGCTGCCTGGAGCACAGATGGGCCAGCTGATTGGAACTTTTTACGCTGAAATGTGACCTACAATTTTTTGATTAACTTGTCTACTGACAGTAATATTCAAATAAATCAGTTGACGTGGTGGTGAGAGCGAAAATTGACGACCATTGACTAGTGGGGGAGAAAAGCGACAGCAATTTAACCCCCTACAAGTTGAGTGCTGCTGGATCGTGCGTAAATCAAGTAAGTAACAGTAGATGACACAATCTGACTGTCACTTAGCAATTAATATGACAGCTGACTAGACAACCTGAGCGAGAGGCAGACTCAAGCCTCAGTGATTAGGTTACCTTAGGGTAAAGCATCAGGTGAATTTAAACCCAAATTGATAGATGACTATTTGGGTCATCAGACAGCCAAGAGATTAGGGCAAACCTCTAATGAAGGCCAAAAATGTGTCAAACCGCCTTCTTACGAGCTCAACACACTATTGGTCACCTGGTTAGCGGGTCATACGCAAACCGACCAGCTGACCAATCAGCTCAAAGCAAATGCACCACCTGACCTAGTGAACTCAGTGTGGGAGAGGAAGTCAAGCGTATATGGTCCGAGGGCTGAAAAATCCGAATAAACCGGGAGAAAAAATTGGGACCAATGTTTCACCCTCGTGTCCCTCGGAATCAACCCATTCAAATAAAACCAATCAGGAACAAGAATGTGTATGTACTTGGTCAAAGGAGGGGAGGAGATATTTCAAGCCCTGAGTGAGGTGACAGAGCCAGGGATAGTCTCGTAGATGGGTCTCTCATCCTCCCACACCCATGAGAGGATGGTGCGATTGCGCAACAGGCGGTAGAGGTTGAGCAACGCGAAGGGACTCATCGCTGCCAGACCGAGGAGTTTGTACCACTCGAAGGTCCACTCCAGTGTGCACATCTGACCCAGAGAGATTACCACGGCCGTGTAGCACAACCCATTGGTCACCAGCGTTGGCGAGGAGAACCAGAACTAGAAAAATACGCATACTACTACTTAAAACCTGCACTACTTGCAGAAGCACGTTAACGTGACCAGTTAGGTCACCACTGTTGTCAAGATTGGTCATATACTACTAATTTAGCCAGAAAAATTGAAGTCTGGACCCCACTATTCAAAAAAATGTGAAGAGTCAAATGGATCACGCAAACACTACTTATTTGGCTAGAGCCATAGGGATCAGCTTACGACATCAATATTAGTAGTTCATTGTAAGGGTGAAGAGAGCCAAAACCGCAAATATGGGCAACTTTGTACTTTTGTATTATTTTAAGGGCCTGAACGACTTTTAAGTGAAGTGCCAATTTATTTACGCTGGCAATGCAGCTTCGAGAGGACGATTTTCTGTAGTTTCTTAGAGTTCGGTCCTTCTGATGTCGTAAAACACTTCCAAAGTGCAAATCCAAATCCTCCTAATCTTTACTGAAGCTGACCGGTAACCTATAAAAGGCAACTTTATCCCTTTTCTGAATGCACCTAATCCTCTAGCTAAGATTTTGCCACACAGCTGGGAGGAGGGACAACTCACAAAGAGTCTTGAATGAGAAGAATTTCCCGGTTCGGCAGCGTTAGAGGCACCCACGGCTTGGAAGAGTCCACGGATATGCTTCACGTGGACGCCCTTTGCGTACGTCTGTGAATGATGGTGTTTAAAAAAAGGAAAATAAAACAACGGTTATTAATACATTCAAAGATACGCAGTCCAATACTTTGGTAGTGTCCATGCCCTCACCACACTCTCTACCTCCGGATTCCTCAAAGACGTCCAGGGATTGAAGATTTACGACGTTATTTAAATGGGAATTTCTTTAGAGATAACGCTGACGCTTAAGTAAAAAGTTTTTATTGCACTTTTTTATTTGAAATGATTGGTGTCAAAAAAGGTGATGATCACTCAGAGAAACAGCAGAAAGAGTGTGAAGGTGGCGGTACCTCTGCCTCCATGTTTAGGTTTTCTTAAGAGGTATGAGATTGCGTGTTGTCTTAAAAAACCCAAACTGGGAATTTCTTCTGATTGATTTCGATTAAGCTGTCCCTGCACACTTTGGGGTTGTACTGCACTGAGTAGAAAAACTCTAGCCATAATTTGTCAGAGATAACGAGATGCCGATCTTAAAGGTATGGAGTGGGCATTGAATGGATTGTTCAGGAATAACCAATCATATTTTCTTCCATTTAAGAAACATCAGAAAAAACAAAAATTCATTCCTCAGCACAAGTCAGTCGGTGAGAAAGTCGCACAAGGGACAATAAGTTCTTATAACTGAACATGAGAGGTAAAGAAAAAATAGGTACACTTTAAGACCTAAAACGAGTAACGCGCATTAGTGAACCCTACAATTTTAAGTTGTTTTCAAGAAAAGAGGGCTCTCTTGAATATAACGCATCTAATTCTGGAGTGTTTATCTCCAAAATTAATTAAAATATCATAAACCTATGAGATAACACATACTACTTAAGTAGGTCGTTTCAGTAGTAGTAACATGAAGATTAACAACCATGCATAGTCACCTGGAAATCTATAATGCCAGACGTCGAGGTAAGTTTAAGGATACTACTTAAGGAGGAAAATCAAAAAGTGGCCGTAGGAAACACACAAGTCCGATTATGATCAATAAAAAATCAGCACAAAATTATGGACGACAGGAGTACTACTGAAGTAAGGATTCAGTAGTTTCGAGTGAGAAATAGATCCGAGGAGCGAAAAATATATCTAGAGCTACAATCAAGCTTTCCAGTTGAGAACTCACAAGCTAGAGATTTGAGTGACTGAATGGGGAAAACGCATACCTGTAGCTGCGACCAGGCCTGCCAATTGAGGTAGCCGGAGTGAGCGGTGGGTGAGAGCTCCTGCCAACTGCCCAGATGGAGAGCACAGCGATGGAGAAGATCAAGGTAGGCTGGGGGAAGGAGGTACTGCCAGTGCAGCAAAAAGAAGGTCAGGCCACTCAACAGAGCGTGACCCATGCACCACACCAGATCCACGCTCAGTCCACGAGGCTACACACAACCCGGAAAAAGAAAAGTATAAATGAGTAGCACTTAAGTAGTATGTCATGAATATTCATGCCCCAACCAAACGTTTTGGTTATCAAACCACAAAAAAGATTCTTTTCGAATTCAATGTGGAGAAAAAGCAGTAACCAAGTGAACTAAAAATGTTAAAATACCAACAATTCACCTTTCCACCTGGGCATGAAACCGGAAACCACCCGTTTTGAAAAATCAAACAACTTATTTCCTCAAAACGTTAATGGAAGTTACTTGGTAAGGTAAGGATTAAGTCGGACAGGGGAGGAGGGGGAGGCGAGAGAGGGGGATAGACTTGATGTGTAAAACTTTCCAGCCACTACTCGGGAAACGCCTTTTCAAGGAGACCGCTTTGGGAGTTATCTTAATTGAAGCAATTTAGGCCTTTTCGCCTTCTTGTGAGTGACACACCCAAAGACTTGCCCTCACAGCCCCCCCTCCTCCTCCATTTCTTATTAATGGAGTTTAACGCTTTCAAACTGCAAACAACACATCTGGTCATTTGTGAACCGATAGCCTTCAGTGAAGGTTAAGGCCTGGTATATGCGTACGTGAGTTGGGATGCCGTCCAACTTCCAATCCGAGCAACTAGGAGACAGACTTAAATACGGACGTCCATATTTGGCATGACTGCCGACTGACTGCCAAAAAGGGAGGGTGATTCCACTCCCGCATATTTATGGTAGCTTGAGTTGGCTCTGGCCTTATACTGCCCATTAATGTCCATCTAATGGTCAATCAGAAGAAGTGAACAAGAACGCGAGTCTCGAGACATGCTGGACGGTTTGAGAATCAACCACAAAAAAGGGAACTTCTGGAAGATCAAAGCAGGAACGTTTCATGGAGGTCGTAGACATTCCCAGTACTCCACACAACCCTTTAATCCATGCCTGTAGCCTACTCTTCCTTTGCACCAATGATGAAACACTTTGACTGGATGTTTGTAGATCCTATTACGGACTCAGGGAGGATTCAAGGAGCTACAGTTTAAAGAGACCGTAGAAGTGAGTATCGACGCACCTAACGGCATAGAAAACTGTTTAAATTAGACAAAACTATTTCGCACTAATTTTTTTTGCTTCTTTCCCAAAAGGGTGCATTTACCAGAGTGTAAATTCAATATAAAAAGATAGTTTTTGATAAACATGATAGTGGATGAAAAGCAGTAGCTACTAAGTTAATTCTGCTAGGATAAAACGATTTACCCACTGTTTTGCCCCCTTTCTTCAAAAAACGAACCACGCCCAGTAGCATTTCCGGGATGAGGTGAGCTACTTTTTCTGTTCACCATAAATAACGATTTATAATGTTTCAGATGTATTAAATCCAGTCGAGGGCTTAATCACGGCTAATTTCCGCTTGGAGCTGTGGGGATATAAGCAACCACTTTTCTACCTAGGCGGGTGTAGATGGCTGCAAGCCAGTACATTTGTGAAGAGGCTGAGTGGGAGATCACATTTTAAAGCTAAATTCGCAGGAGAAACAAATCTCATGCAAATCTGCTGTTGATGTGAAAAACCTGCCGCCTCCTGCTTTATTTAATACAGATGGGATTTCTCTATGATTATAAACGAGCTTGAACTGCCTACTGAATTAGGCAAATAAGTAGGTGTCTAAGAAGTGGAGAAAAATTTGTAAAACAATATTAGGTTACCAGAAAAGTTCGTGGGGATTTCATGCTGAGCTCACCGCAATGGCTTGTTATGGTTGATAGGCATGGAGTACAAAACATAGTCTATCAGTATGATGTTCCTCCTGGTGCACTGCCCCAACTACCCTCCTCCTTTCCAACCGGTTAAACCAACATGATGGATACGACTTCACCATGTCTCCTTTATAAACCTACACTTAATTCCAAAGTCTCCGATGCTTTCTATTAAATGTGTAGCATAGCATTTGGAGAGCTTGCTATCCAAGTTCAGAACTTCCCTTTCTTGGTCAAAAAAGTACGTCTTACTACTAGTTGAAATGATTGGCGAATAGTGCGTGTAGAACAACTTTCCGCCGTGAAGCAGTTTGTTGACACCTACATCGGTTAAAGAGTCAGTGTTGTGGACGAGAAGTTAAGCAAATGGGTTCTATCCATAATCAGGTCTTTCATGTCTATCATCCAAACACACCGATTTGAGATTTTCTGAGAACGAACTGGCCGAGTGACTGTCTTATGATGAAAGACAGTTTAGGTGCTTTTATTGCTGTTAAGTGGACAAATACAACATTGTTTATCTCCCAACGACTTCAGACGTCTGAGAAACAACGACCTGCATTGTGTGGCGGACTGTAGACGAAATCATTCACTGTGAACTGCTTTCTGGAGGCCAAAGAATTAGGACTGAGATGCAACTTTTTAACACTACGCAACTCCAAGTTGTGCAAGGAAAACTGCTCCCTCAGGGACAGCCAGGAAACTCACGCAAAATCTCATACCGGAGCCAAACCTATCGGTCAAATTTGAACTTTCAACTGGGAGAGAGAGAGAGGAGGGTGATACTGTATCATCCCATCCTTCTTATTCTTTTGATACCTCTTCAAGTAATGGTCGTCACCTCCCCTTGGTAGCATTAAGAAAGCCCATGGTCACACACCAAACCGCTGCAAATTAAAAGTGGGATAGAAGTGTAGGTAACAAAGAGTGAAATTGGAAGCAATTCTACGTCTCATGATGAAAGCATGGCGAATCCAATGAAAGAAGTATTTTTAAAAGCTCCCATTTTCAAAAAAAAAACCGCACATAAGTATTTGACTAACGTCCACGATTAACACCTGCTATACCTAAGTAGACAGTTGATAATAGACAAATATTTGCAACAGTAGAATAAACAGGGATAAATGACCAGTTTGGAGGAATGATATACTTAGATGCTCCCAGGAAGGTGGCACTGAAATACGCGAATAAATGATAACTTTAGCACTAATGTCAGAAATAAAGGCTTCTGGATGATGCTGGATTTTAAAGTCACCAAAGTCCGCCCCAATTAAGTGGAAAAGCGGTGTTCAAACAACCCAAGTTAACAATTGACCTAAGTCTCCTGACTGCCGGAGCATAAGTGGGGGCAGGTCTGGATAAGCCCTCAAATACATACTGCCGATGTAAAAGAGTAGTGAGTTTATAGCCTATGGGGAAATCAAATGCAGGAGAGAAATGTAAATCATTGAAATCAACAAACTCGGTCATATCTGACATAAACGATTAGGCAGCGAACTCCACAAACCATCATTCCACCAATCTGACCAACTATTCACGAGTGAAATATGCGAGCAGTCGTTGTAGCATCTCAATGAAGTAAAAGACTTCTTCACTCTGCTATCGAATAAAGAAGTAAGTAGTAACTACCTTAATAAAATGCACTCCAGTGACGCGTACAACTGAGTGGATACTTCAAGAATCAGGTAAAAATTAAAAGCGGGAGAGAAATCGAAGAACGTAAACGTAGCAAAAATCTCTGAATTTCAAAAACGAGGAGGCAGTGCCCACTAGGGTGAAAACATCAGAAAAACGGGAATGATCTACCACTTTTAAATATAAAAGACAACTAGAAATGAGAGCAAAAAAAATGATCTTCTAAGCCACACGGCTGGAAGCAAGAAATAGGCGCTACTCACCCTGATGAAGAAGCAGGGCAGGATGGTGGCATAGAAGGTAGCCACAGCCGAGCCCGCTATGGTGTCCATCAAACGCGCATTGAAGTCTGCACACAGCACCTCCGCCTCCTCCCGTACTGTCTGTGCCGCAGTTTCCATATTAGCTGCAGAGTTGGGTGAGCATCGAACACAGTTGTGCTTCAGAGGCACTAACTGTTGCTTATGCGACAGACGGAGGGTATAGAAAGTGACCGCTGTGCTGGGGTGAACGTTGCTGGAAAGTGGCGGTTGAACCGTGGCATAGCGAAGTGGTAGGAGGTGGCAGTAGCGCGGAATGCGAGCTGTCTGCGAACCACCCGCCTTGGACCGTGGGGTACACGGACTAAAGTACTGCTGAAGCATCTTAAAACCGTCAAATGAGAACACCGCATAATGCGTGCTGAAGTCGAGTTAAGTAGGTGCGATTTAGCTGTGAGCAATTTACTTGAAAAACCTTTCGCGATATCAGGGTCTGATAGAGGGACTTTAACTGCGACTGGACAAATCGAATGGACTCTCGGGGATTGATTGACCTCGCCTTCTCCACAACCACGTGAATCATCCTTTTTACTGGCTCGTAGTAGTAGACTATGACGAAGATAATTGGTCTAAAGAGGGCAAAATTAAACTTTTACCGAGCTCGTGTAATTGGGTGGAAAATTCCCCCCTCCCAGTAGTAAACTCACTGATAGACAACTAGAAGAACGCCCAAGTACTGACGTGGAAAGATGCAGAAATCATAGCTGATACGTGTTACCATGTGGAATTGAAGAGCGCACCACAGGGTAATTCCCAAAAATCCCACAAGAGCGCAATTGAAACTGCGCAGAGGTGTAACAGATCTCCAGTAGAGCTAAATTGCCAAAAACAGAGTAATAAATCGGTTAAATAAATGCTGAAAAGTTGTTTATAAATAGTATTAAGTAACTACAGGGGAATCCTTAAAATACTTTATTCCTTAGAACAATCATCGGTAAAATGTATAATCTATAAACCTATGCCAACAGGACACAGGCCCACAAGGAATCCTAATTTATAAAAGATTCTGCCACTAGAAGAAATCAGCTTAGCCCTAGCCACTTCTTGAAATACCAAGAAAGTAAACAATGACACTTTTACGGACAAGGAAGTCATTGCAACGGGCTACACCGATAAGCTCACGAGCTTTTTCCACCAACTGATGGGTGCCAGCTTACATGTTGAAAGGCTTCGTAGGCAGGTGGAATGACGAACATCAGCAGGATGTACGACAGGAGGTAGTAATCAATGCTATCAATATCCTATGGGAAGGACAAGAAAAAGACACGATGAAACCACCTGCATTCTCAAAGAGTCAACACCTAGTTACACTCATATTTTTGTTCAATTGAACTGCACCCAAAAAGCTATAAAAGTGCTACTGTCACTAGGCCAAAAATATGCTGGATTCCACCCCCCCGTTCTCAAACACACAAACCGGTCTGCTAGACACGATTCGGCGCAACCAGCAAGCGCAAAAATGGGTAAGAATTAATGTTACAAATGTATGAGAAGTGTGCGATCAGAAAAGGTAACAGATACGTCACGCGCATGTGACGCTGGCAGCGAACATGTTAGTAAGAAAGGCTTGGTCTTTACTAACTTGAACAACCATCCGAAAAATAGAAACTACGGTCTCAAAAAATTTAGGCGCCAATATACTTTGGGCGAAACCTAGTCCAAAGCCCTCTTATTCCGAGAGCCTCAATCCGGGGAAAAGGCATTCAAATGCCAAAAAAACGAAACAAATGGAGAAGAACTGAAACATATCCAAATGTACTAGAAAAGGAATAAAGTTAACGTCAGAGACAGTAAATAACACCTTCAAAACGGGTAACTCAACTTTAGATAAAGACAAATCGAACTAGGGTAGTTTTTGGACAAGTTGGGATAAATCAAAAGGGTAGAAATGCACCACAGAAAAGTCACGTTGAATTCAAACTTAAAAGACAAAAAAACAACAAGTACGAA